>NW_028300478.1:75650-118150 GCF_049724085.1 Artemia sp. Qi Xiang Cuo
CTGAGATGATTTATCCTAGATATGTCTTACTGAATTTGAATTTTGCGCTTCAAAATTCCTGTGAATCCCATTCGACTCGCAGGGAAAAGTTGAAAAAATCCAAAAGAGAAATGAAGCGGGAAAATGATGGGTCCTGAAAGGAATTCCCATAGGGAATGATGGGAATCCCATTCGTCCGAACTTACCTTAATTCCTCTGTTTAAGCAATCTAGTACACTAGCTGTTTTCTTTCACGGTGCATCAACGTATAGATTAGGTAGGATAGGATAAGATATTTGTTTCAAAATGTCTATCACATGCCCCGAAGGACCGAATTCGCATTTCGTATTAATAAAAAAAAAAAAAAAAAATACTAAAAAAAGCACAACCGCTATAAAGAATGCCAAAACTGGCAAACGAATGCAAAAAACGACAATAAAAGAATGGCAAAATCATTCAAATGTCAGAAACTGAAAAAGGTAAAAACTAAAAAGAGTGAAATAAAATTAGCGTTAAAAAGGTTTAAAAGATAGCATATAAAAAGGGGTAGGAAGTAAAAAATCGAATGAACATAAAACTTGGGTATCACCAGTACCAAAAATAAGGAACATTAGCGGTTTATTTTATCCGTAATGAAGGGTACAAAGGTTTTCTCATACCTGGAGGTCAAGCAACGGATAAGGGACAAGATAGGAACAGGTTCAGAAACAGCACGTGGCAGGCGGTGTCTGGATGGGGAGTGTCTTTTGGGGAAAATGTTTTCCATGCGAGGGTTTATTATTGCATTTTTTTGCAAAACGAAGGGACAGCGTTCCTCTCCTGTCCTCAAGAGTTTCCAGCTTGGCTTTTTTAGAAGGAGCGAGTGTGGTACTTTACCTCAGGGCTCTTAGAGCCCTGAGAAAAATTATTCTCAGGGCTCTTTATTTGAATGGATTCAATTTTTTTTTTTATTCATCACGGGAGATACCAGGATGCCAAACTGGACAAGCATATGCGGGCGGGCAATCTGGACAAACTGGACAAGATGCGGGCGGGCAAAGGAAGTACAGATCCTTAATGAATGGGATGGGGGGACATTAAATTTATTCAATAGTTTGAGGAGAGACATGGACGTACTAGCTCTATGGACAATATCTTTAACGTGGACATCCCACTTTAAATTAGAGGAAATTGTAGCACCAAGTAATTTAAAGGAAGAAACAGAAACATTTTGATGGTTAGGGTTGAGGAAAAGGGGTGAGGTTATAAGGAAACATATTGTCATTATCATAGATTTAGAGGGGTTTACTCTCATGTCTAAGTCTTCATCGTCATTTTTAATATCATTGAGGATGCTCATAGGGTTGCTTACTAAGTTTCTGTAGCAGATTTCAACAGCCGTTAAGTCATCCACAAATTTCCATCTGTCGGGGAATTTTTAGCGAGGTTATTTATCATGGCAGAAAACAGGAGGGTGCTAGACGTTTGTGTACCATACCCTGTTTCCTAATCATGGTGCATGAACGTCTAGTACCCAAGCAAAAGTCTCCAGGCAGGCTCCAGCCAGTCAGGAACACAGCATTTTTTCTATCTTCAAAAAGACTTCAGAGTTTCGTTTAATATGGCAGTAATTCAAAATGAATTGTACTAAGTCAAGCAAGATTATGATTTCCATCTCTACTCCCAAAAAGATGCCAGAGTTTCGTTTAATATGGCGGTAAATTCAAAATTGAATCGTCATTAAGTCAAGTGAGATTACGATATCAATCTCACTTGACTTAATGGCAATTCAATTATGAGGCCGGTGAAGGTTACAGCTATTACCCAGCTATCTAGGAACTAGGACTCTTCTGTTTTTACAACATCTGTATTGCTAATATTATGCTACCCCTCTACAGATACTGAAACCCACTGACAGGTTCCTTGGGAAAAGAGTTCAGACCCTCGAACTTAATATGCTACACCTATCCATTGGTGTATGGTTTGTATGGTTTTTATGGACAACTTTTTTTTTTTTTTTTTTTTTTTTTTTTTTTTTTGATTTCTTAAACCAACGTATTTTGAGTATTTTTATTTTCAGATGGAGAAAGGTGAAAAATTAAGCAAGAATTCTGAAACACCTCGTGCCTTTAATCAGATTTGCATGTGACAGAGCCAGCCCATAACCAGTAAAGGTCAGGGAAGAAGGAAGCGAGAGTGAGGTTACAGCAGATGAATATTACATACAGCAGATTTTCTTTCCTGAGCTTGCACCCCTTCTTCCAGATAGCAGATTGCAGAGCGCTTCACTTACAGAGGTTTGTGCTAATCTTTTGCTGCCAGAGCAAACTGATGAAGCTTTTATTCAAGCAGAGTTAGTAAATACTGAACTGAGTGGACAGTCCGTATTATATACTGATCTGAATTCTAAAAATGAACAGGAATATCAAATGAATCAAGACAAAATGTTGCTGGAGAATCTCCTCTGGCTGAATCAGCGGATATAGGTTGTGCTATATTATCACCAAATATACCTGCCCACGAAAGTGGAAACGCATCAGTCCCCGACAGAAATCTAAGAGATATTCCAGAAAACAGTTTGGACGCAGAAACAGAAAGTTCAGTGATAAATAGTATTGCATCATCTCGAGAAAAAGCAGGAACAAAGACTGATCAAAGCCAGGGGAAAACCGATTGAAAAATTATTTTGCTAGATGCCAAGGGAAGGAATATGAAGGAAGAAAAGTACAGAACAGGAAAGATGGTGAGTGGAAAGCTACTAAAAATTTAAAGCCTGAACGGAAAATTGGCCCTCAATGCAAACATTGCAATGTCGATGCTAAGAAGGTCAGAGTTTTTGAATGTTCAATCATTCCTGAAAGTGAGAGGCAGAGTTTGTTTGGTAGCTTTTGGAAAAAAAAGTCCTAGGAACAAAAGAAAGCATACATAGCTACACTTGTCACTTACGATATTTGTGAGAAATTCAAGCAGGCTGATCTTGGCCCTTCTAGGAGAAAAGGAACCCTGAAATACAATTTGAAAACCTCAGAAGGGATGCTAAGAGTTTGCAAGCAAATGTTTTTGAGTACGTTTGGCATTGGTAAATTGCAAGTGAAGAACTGGTCTGAACAGACAGCGAAGGACCGCCATTCATCACAAGATCCAAACCACCCAGAAACCTCAATTCGATTGGATACTAGGAAATCACTTAGCTTTGCAGAAAGAAAGCAAAGTGCAGAGAAGTTTTTGGATGATCTTCCGAAGCTCCCGTCCCACTATTGTAGAGCCTGGGAAAAGAAAAAAGTACTTTGAGTATCCTTTTGGAACTGGTAAAGAGGTGTTTTATGTTTACAGGGAGAAAAAAGGGAAAGAAAAGACTGATATTGTTTGCTATGACTTTTTTAGACAACTATTGAAAGAGAAAGACATTGGGATTTTCAAGCCAAAGAAGGACCAGTGTGACAGATGCATTGCATTTAAATTGAAGAATCTTGCCGAAGAGGAGTATTCTGAGCACATATTAAAGAAAGAAGAAGCTAGGATTGAGAAAGACAGTGACAAGAACAAAGCCAAAGAGAGTTCAGGGGTGCTTGTGGTGACAAGTCATGACATTGAGTCTCTGTTGCTTTGTCCGAAAATAAAAGCGTCGTCTCTCTACTACAAGTGGAAGCTCTTGTATATAATTGGACTTCTTACGATCGTGTAACTTTTGAAACATTAAATATAGTGTGGGATGGGACTGAAAGGCAGTTGAATGCATCCGAATTTGTTTCGTGTGCTATTGACAGGTTGGAAGACCTTTTATGGTTATACCCAAACGCTGAGACAATTATTATGTGGAGCGATGGATCTTCATATCAGAACAGGAACAGAATTCTCTCTAATGCACTTGTCCATTTTGCTTCTATACATAGAGTGACAGTAATGCAGAAATATCTGGGAAATGGGCACACTCAAGTGGAGTGTGACAGTGTCCACCAGAAGATTGAAACCCGATGAAACCCATTTACATTCAAAGTATGTGTGCATCTGAGATGAAGAATGCAAGGCGCAATCCTTACCCTTATCGAGTAAAACAGGTAAATCATACTTTTTTCAAAGACTACACAGGATTGAAGTATTGCTCTGATTATAGACCTGGATGTAAAAATGGGAACCCGACTATCATCGTTACCGTTACTTATAAATAAATTTCCGATGGATCTGTTTATTACAGGCTCAGACTTACGGACGAATGGATAATTCTGCCAAAACGGGCTGTGAAAGAACCGAAACTTCAATTACGTCTACTTCACGAAGGAACCCTTAGCCTTAGTAGAGATGCCTCAGGAGGTCCGATCGCCCACCCCTGCTGCCACCTACAACGTTTTTTAACATCAAATATGGGCATAGAGTCCCTAGGGGAAATGGATTTCTGAGAAATTGATTGCGTAATCAAAGTGTGTCAATGACCTAAATTTCCAAAGGTCTTGATGTTGTTGTTGTTGTAAATGCAGGCTCTCAGCGAATGTCAAGGTGTCCAGGAATTTGGAACACCTGTGCTGTCGACCTCAATTCCCCTTTCGTGAATAAATAATTCCCCTTAGAAACAACAAATTAATTCCCCTTTCTTGACGGATCAATCAACCAATGACATCATCTGTCAGACCTTAAAAATTTTCGTCTAGAAACGATTCTCCAGGAATAGATCCAAGTCATCAATGTGTTTGCATCGGAAACAACTCTACTGGTCGAACTCCAAAAGATATTAATAACCAAACGCCATGGAAACAATTGTCAAAGAAAAATCTTAGCGATGAATTTTTTTAGCGTGGGAATTAGGTTACTAAGTAATTTGAAATGTTTCAGCGCAGAGATGCCAAAAACAAAAGGAACACGCTGAAATTACGTTTAGGGATTATTTGGGCGAAACCGATTTAGACATTTTATGGAAGTATTTCGGCGAAACAGTTAAAGACATTTTAAAAGATGATTTAAAAGATGATTTTAGAAGAGGATTTGAGGGTGAAACTCTGTGGTCATCATAATACACAAGTTCCATTTGAATAGTGTTGCGAGGTCCCCTACCACAAACCTAAAGGCTTCCGCTCCTCCGCCCCCACTCCCAAAGGCAGCCCCCCGTCCTCAAAAGTTCTCCGGGCTCCCCAAGGGCCCCTGGCGCCCCAAGGCTCAAGAGCCACCCTTTTAATACTTTTTTAAGGCTTTATTATATCTTTTCAGAACAAATTATTATTATAGGGAATTATTTCGGCGAAACAGTTAGAGACATTTTAAAAGATGATTTTTGAAGAGATTTTAGAAGAGGATTTGAGGGTGAAACTCTGTGGTCGTTATAATACACAAGTTCCATTTGAACAGTGTCGGGAGGTCCTCTATCCCCAACCCCAAAGGGTTCCGATCCCCCAGCCCCAACCCCGAAGGCAGCCCCTGGTCCTCAAAGGTCCCCCAAGCTCCAAAAGGACCACCCTGCTCTCAAGGGCCCCCCCGACCCTCAAAGGACCCCCGGCGCCCCAAAGGCCCCGAAACCCCCATTTTTTAATACTTTTTTATGGGTTTATTATATCTTTTCAGAACAAGTTATTTTCTTAATGTCCATCCTAAACCCATTTTACAAGTTGAAGTACCCATCCTTTTCACCCACAACTTTACTATCCTGATTTTTGAATGCTCCAACACCAAGCAATACTTTTCAATGGCATTTCAGAACAAGTTCTTTTCTTAATGTTCCCTTCTAAACCAAATTTACAAATTGAAGTTATCATCCTTTTAACCCTCAACTTTACTTTACAGCTTTTTGAATGCTCCAACACCAAGAAATACTTTTCAAAAGGCATTTCAGAACAAGTTCTTTTCTTGATGACCGTCCTAAACCCATTTTACAAATTGAAGTACCCATCCTTTTCACCCACAACTTAGTTATAGGTAAGAGTTTGAAGTTTTACCTTAGAGACTTAGCTTAGAGTTTTAGTTTGGTTTAGTTTTACTTAAAAGTTTAGAGGTTTTTTTTTTAGCTTAGACTCTTAGCTTATAGTTTTTGTTAGAGTTATAGTTTAGTTTATTTTTAGTTAAGAGTTTATATTTTTTAGCTTATAGTCTTAGCTTAAATTTTTAGTTTTGTTTAGTTCTAGTTTAGTTTAGTTTTAGTTAAGAGTTTAGAGTTTTTATCTTAGAGTCATAGCTTAAAGTTTTAGTTTGGTTTAGTTTTAGTTAAAAGTTTAGAGTTTTTTTAGCTTAGAGTAATAGCTTAGAGTTTTTGTTAGAGTTATAGTTTAGTTTAGTTTTAGTTAAGATTTTAGAGTTTTTATATTTGAGTCGTAGATTAGAGTTTTATTCAGAATTCTAGTTTAGTTTAGTTACAGTTCAGAATTTAGAGTTTTATCTCAGAGTCATAACTTATAATCTTACTTAAAGTTGTAGTTTTGTTAAGTTTTAGTTTAAAGTTTCGAGTTTTATCTTAGAATCTTAGCTTAGAGTTTTTTTTAAGAGTTGAAGTTTAGTTTAATTTTAGTTAAGAATTTGATGTTTTAAATTTTATTTTAAGTTATATTTATATTTTATTTTAATTTTAGTTAATAGTTTAGAGTTTTTAGCTTAGAGTATTATCTTAAAGTTTTATTTTGTTTTATTTTTATTTATAAGTTTAGAGTTTTTTTTAGCTTATAGTCTTAGCTCATAGTTTTTTTTAGAGTTATAGTTTATTTTAGTTTTATTTAATAGTTTATAGTTTTAACTTAGAGTATTAGATTAGAGTTTTAGTTAGAGTTGTAGTTTAGTTTAGTTACAGTTAAGAATTTAGAGTTTTAGCTTAGAGTCATAGCTTAGAGTTTTACTTAAAGTTTTAGTTTGGCTAAGTTTTAGTTAAGAGTTTCGAGTTTTAGCTTAGAGTTCTAGTTTAGTTTAATTTTAGTTAAGAGTTTGATGTTTTACCTTTGAGTTTCAGTTAGAGTTCTAGTATATTCTAGTTTTAGTTAATAGTTTGATGTTTTAACTTAGAGTCTTATCTTAGAGTTCTAGTTTAGTTTAGTTTTAGTTAAGAGTTTAGAGTTTTAGCTTAGAGTCTAAGCTTATTGTTTTTGTTTGAGTTATATTTTAGTTTAGTTTTATTTAAGAGTTTAGTGTTTTTAGCTTAGAGTCTTAGCTTAGAGTTTATGTTGAAGTTCTAGCATAGTTTAGTTTTAGTTTATAGTTTTAAATTAGAGTCTTAGATTTGGGTTTTTTTAGAGTTGAAGTTTAGTTTATTTTTAGTTAAGTGTTTAGAGTTTTTTTTTTGAGTTATAGTTTATTTTATTTTTAGTTAATAGTTTTATTTTTTAACTTTGAGTTTAAGTTAGAGTTATAGTTTCGTTTATTTTTATTTAATATTATATAGTTTAACAAATAGTATTATCTTATAGTTTTAATTATAGTTATAGTTTAGTTTAGCTTTAGTTAAAGTTAATAATTTATAGTTTTATCTTATAGTCATAGCTTAGAGTTAAACTTAAAGTTATAGTTTGGTTAAGGTTTAGTTAAGAGTTTAGAGTTTTTAGCTTATAGTTTTTGTTGAATTTATAGTTTAGTTTAGTTTTAGTTAATAGTTTATAGTTATAGCTTAGAGTCTTAGCTTAGACTGTTTGTTAGAGTTTAAATTTAGTTTAATTTTATTTGATAATTTCATTTTTTAACTTTGAGTTTCAGTTATATTTATAGTATATTTTAATATTATCTTATAGTTTATATTTTTTTATCATAGAGTTTTATTTATAGTTATATTTTATTTAAGTTTTAGTTAATAGTTTAGAATTTTAGCTCAGAGTATTAGCTTAGAATTTTTGTTAGAGTTATAGTTTATTTTAGTTTTGAGTTCTTGTTTAGTTTACATATAGTTAAGAGTTTGGAGTTTTACTTTAGAGACTTAGCATAGAGTGTTAGTTTAGTTTAGTTTTAGTTAAGAGCTTAGAGTTTTTTAGCTTAGAGTTTTAGCTTAGAGTTTTTGTTAGAGTTCTAGTTTAGTTTAGTTTTAGTTAAGAGTTTGGTGTTTTACCTTAGAGTCTTAGTTTAGAGTTTTAGTTAGAGTTCTAGTTTAGTTTAGTTTTAGTTAAGAGTTTAGAGTTTTTAGCTTAGAGTCTTAGCTTAGAGTTTTTGTTAGAGTGCTAGTTTATTTTAGTTTTGAGTTCTAGTTTAGTTTACATATAGTTAAGAGTTTGGAGTTTTAACTTAGAGACTTATCAAAGAGTTTTAGTTTAGTTTAGTTTTAGTTAAGAGTTTAGAGTTTTTTACCCCTGAGTTTTAGCTTATACTTTTGTATAGTCTTATAGTTTACTTAAATTATAGCTAAGAGTTTGTTGTTTTACCTTAGAGTCTTAGTTTTATAGTTTTAGTTAGATTTCTAGTTTATTTTATTTTTAGTTAAGAGTTTAGAGTTTTTATCTTATAGTATTAGCTTAGAGTTTTTTTTAGAGTTATAGTTTATTTTAGTTTTAGTTAAGAGTTAAGATTTTTTAGCTTAGAGTCTAAGCTTAGAGTTTTTGTTGAAGTTTTCGTTTAGTTTAGTTTTAGTTAATAGTTTAGAGTTTTAGCTTGGAGTCTTAGCTTATAGTTTTTGTTAGAGTTGAAGTTTAGTTTAGTAATAGGTAGGAGTTTAGAGTTTTAGCTTAGAGTCTTAGCTAAGAGTCTTTGTTAGAGTTCTAGTTTAGTTTAGATATAGTTAAGATTTTGTAGTTTTACCTTAGAGACATTTGTTATATTTTTATTTTATTTTATTTTTAGTTAAGTGTTTTGATTTTTTAGCTTATAGTCTTATATTAGAGTTTTTGTTATAGTTATATTTTAGTTTAGTTTTATTTAAGAGTTTGGTGTTTTAACTTATAGTCATAGCTTATACATTTAGTTAGAGTTCTATTTTAGTTTAGTTTTAGTTATGAGTTTAGAATTTTAGCTTAGAGTCTTAGCTTAGAGTTTTTTTTATAGTTATAGTTTTTTTTATTTTTATTTAATATTTTATTTTTTATCATAGATTCTTATCATAGTTTTTGTATTATTTATTTTTTAGTTTATTAATAGTTAAGAGTTTAGAGTTTTATCTTAGAGTCTTAGCTTAGAGTTTTTGTTAAATTTTAAGTTTATTTTATTTATAGTTATGAGTTTAGATTTTTATCTTAGAGTCTTAGCTTAGAGTTTTTGTTAAAGTTGAAGTTTAGTTTAGTAATAGTGAAGAGGTTAGAGTTTTAGCTTAGAGTCTTAGCTTAGAGTTTTATTGTAGTTTAGTTTTAGTTAAGAGTTTCGAGTTTTTTAGCTTAGAGTATTAGCTGAGAGTTTTTTTTAGAGTTATAGTTTAGTTTAGTTTTAATTAAGAGTTTATTGTTTTTATATTATATTATTAGATTAAAGTTTTAGTTTAGTTTAATTTTTGTCAACAGTTTAGAGTTTTACAATAGTTTTATCTTCGGGTTTTTTTATAGTTATAGTTTAGTTTAGTTTTAGTTAAGATTCTCTAGTTTTAGATTAGAGTCTTATCTTAGGGTTTTTGTTAGAGTCCTAGTTTAGCTTAGTTATAGTTAAGAGTTTAGAGTTTTAGATTATAGTCTTATCTTAGATTTTTTGTTAGAGTACTAGTTAAGTTTAGCTATAGTTAATAGTTTTGATTTTTACATTAAAGACTTAGATTAGAGTTTTAGTTAAGTTTAGTTTTACTTAAGAGGATATAATTTTATCTTAGAGTCTCATCTTAGAGTTTTTGTTAGAGTTCTAGTTTAGTTTAGTTTTATTTTAGAGTTTAGTATTTTTATATTAGAGTATTAGTTTATATATTTTTTTTAAGTTCTATTTTATTTTATTTTTATTTTAGATTTTTATATTATAATTAGAGTTTTATTTATATTTCTAGTTTATTTTATTTTTACTTAAGATTTTGTAGTTTTTATCTTAGAGTCTTAGCTTAGTTTTATTTAGAGTTCTTGTTTCATTTAGTTTTAGTTAAGATTTTAAAGTTTTACCATAGAGTATTAGCTTTTAGTTTTAGTTAGATTTAAAGTCTAGTTTAGTTAAAGTTAAGAATTTTTTTTTTTATCTTAGAGTCATAGATTAGAGTTTTGATTAAAGTTATATCCTGGTTAAGATTTAGTTAAGAGTTTCGAGTTTTAGATGAGTTTTAGCTTACAGTTTTTGTTAGAGTTCTAGTTTAGCTTAGTTTTACCTAAGAGTTTCGAGTTTTACCTTAGAGTCTTAGCTTAGAGTTTTTGTTAGAGTTCTAGTTTAGTTTAATTTTAGTTAAGAATTTGATGTTTCACCTTTGAGTTTTAGTTAGAGTTCTAGTTTAGTTTAATTTTAGTTAAGAGTTTAGTGTTTTACCTTAGAGTCCTAGAATAGAGTTTTAGTAAGATTTGTAGTTTAGTTTAGTTTTAATTAAGAGTTTAAAATTTTAGCTTAGAGTCTTAGATTATAGTTTTTGTTAGAGTTCTATTTTATTTTAATTTTAGTTAAGACTCTTATGTTTTACCTTTGGGTTTAACTTAGAGTTCTAGTTTATATTACTTTTATTTAATAGTTTAATGTTTTAACTTAGAGTCTTAGCTTATAGTTTTAGTTAGAATTCTCTTTTAGTTTAGTTTTTGTCAAGAGTTTAGAATTTTATATTAGAGTCTTATCTTATAGTTTTTTTTAGAGTTATAGTTTATTTTATTTTTATTTAATATTTTATAGCTTTTTGATTATAGTATTTTGCTTATATTTTTTGTTGAAGTTATAGTTTATCTTAGGTTTAGTTAATAGTTTAGAGTTTTAGCTTAGAGTCGTAGCTTAGAGTTTTTGTTAGAGTTCTAATTTAGTTTAGATATATTTAATCGTATGGAGTTTTAACTTCGAGACTTATCTTAGAGTTTTAGTTTAGTTCAGTTTTAGTTAAGATTTTAGAGTTGTAGCTTAGAGTCTTAGCTTGGAGTTATAGTTAGACTTGAAGTTTAGTTTAGTTATAGTTAAGAGTTTAGAGTTACTAGCTTAGAGTCTTAGTTTAGAGTTTTTCTTAGAGTTATAGATTAGTTTACTTAAGATTTTAAAACTTTATCAGATGATAATAGCTCATAGTTTTTGTTGAAGATTTAGTTTATTTTATTTTTATTTAAGAGATTATAGTTTTTTATATTATATTCCAATATCAGAGTTTTTGTTAGAGTTGTAGTTTAGTGTAGTTTTAGTTAAGAGTTTGGTGTTTTAAATTAGAGTTATAGCTTAGAGTTTTAGTTAGAGTTCTGGTTTAGTTTAGTTTTAGTTAAGAGTTTTGAATTTTAGCTTGAAGTGTTAGCTTAGAGTTTTTGTCAGAGTTCTAGTTTAGATTAGTTTTAGTTAAGAGTTTAGAGTTTTTAGATTAGAGTCTTAGCTTAGAGTTTTTGTTGAAGCTCTAGTTTAGTTTAGTTTTATTTAAGAGTTTATATTTTTATATTAGTGTCTTAGCTTAGAGTTTTTGTTATAGTTTTAGTTTAGTTTATTTTTAGTTAAGAGTTTTGAGTTTTACCTTAAATTCTTATATTATAGTTTTAGTTAGGGTTGAAGTTTCGTTTTGTTTATTTATAGTTAAAAGTTTATAGTTTTAGCTTAGAGTCTTAGTTTGGAGTTTTAGTTAGAATTGTTTATTAGTTTTGTTTTTCTGAAGGGCTTTAGCATGGATTCTTAGTATGAAGTCTTAGCTTAGAAAACTAGGTAGAGTAGAAGTATAGTTCGTGTTAATAATGAAACATTATTTCTCGATAATTCATGGAAATACCCAAACTAACGGTGAGAGTATGGTACGTTAGAGGTTAGGCTTCTCCACGTTTAAGTTAGGATAGATTAGGTTAGTTTATCATGAGCGGTCATGATAAGCTAACCTAATCTAACCTAACTTAAACGTGGAGAAACCTAACCTCTAACCTAACTCGAAATCTTAACCAAGCTATAACTTTAAGTAAAAATATAATATATTAATATAATATAAAACTCTAAATTATTAAATTTAAATTCAATAAAATTTAAATATAAATATAAATCTATTCTAATAATACACTGTAAAACTTTCAACTCTTAACTAAAAATAAATTAAAATAGAACTCTAAATAAAACTAATCTAAGACTCAAAGATAAAAACTCCAAACTCTTAACTAAAACTAAACTAAACTATAACTCTAATTAAAACCATAAGTCTAAGATAAAACTCTAAACTGAAACTAAACTAAACTAGAACTACACCAACAACTCTAAACTAAGACTTCTAAGCTAAAGACACTAAACACTAAACTAAAACTAAACTAATCTATAGCTCTAAAAAAAACTCTAAGCTGAGACTCTAAGCTAAAATTCTATGCTCTTAATTAAAAATAAAAGTAACTAAAACTCTAAGATACGTCTCTAAGGTAAAACTCCGAACTCTTAATTATAACTAAACTTAACTATGACTCTAAAAAAAAATCTAAGCCAAGAGTGTAAGATATAACTTCAAACTCTTAATTAAAACTAAACTAACCTAAAACCCTAACAAAAACTCTAAGCTAAGACTCTAAGCTAAAACTCTAAACTCTTAAATAAAACTAAACTAGAACTGTAATTAAAAATACAAGTATAATATAAAAATCTAAACTAAACTATAAATGAAACAAAAAACTATAAACTAAGACTATAATCTAAAAAATCCAAACTCTAAAATAAAAATAAACTAAAATATAAATATAAAAAAAAACTAAGATAAGACTCTATTGTAAAACTCTAATCTCTTAACCAAAATTAAACTAAACTAAAAATCTAATCTAATAATCTAAGCTAAAAACACTAAACTCTTAAATAAAAATAAACTAAAATAGAAATATAAAAAAAACTATAAGCTAATACTCTGCTAAAAAAAACTCTAAACTCTTAACTAAAAATAAACTAAAATAAAACTCTAAGATAAGACTATAAGAAAAAAATCTAAAATCTTAAATATTACTAAACTAAGCTACAACATCAAAAAAAAATCTAAGCTAAGACTATAAACCAAAACTCTAAATTCTTAAGTACTACTAAACTAAACTAGAACCTCGACAAAAACTATGCTAAGACTCTAGGCTAAAAACTCTAAACTCTTAACTAAAACTAAACTAAACTAGAACTCTAACAAAAACTCTAAGCTAAGACTCTAAGCTAAAATTCTAAACTCATAACTAAAACTAACATAACCTAGAACTCTAACTAAATTTATAATCTATTAATATAAGTTAAAACAAAAAAATCTTAACTATAAATAAACTAAAATATAACTCTAACATAAACTCTAAACTATGACTCTAAGCTAAAAACTCCAAAATCTTAACTAAAACTAATGTAAACTAAAACTCTAAGCTAAGTCTCTAAGGTAAAACTACAAACTCTTAACTATATCTAAACTAAACTAGAACTCTAACAAAGACTCTAAGCTAAGACTCTAATCTAAAGCTCTAAACTCCTAACTATTACTAAAATAAACTACAACAATAAAAAAAACTATAAGATAAGACTATAATATAAAACTCGAAACTATTAACTAAAACTAAACTAAACTAAAACTTCAACAAAAAATCTAATCTAAGACTCTAAGGTAAAAACTCTAAGCTCTTAACTAAAACTAAAAATAAACTATAACTATAATAAAAACTCTAAGCTAATACTCTAATCTAAAAACTCTAAACTCTTAACTAAAAATAAACTAAACTAGAACTCTAACTAAAACTCTAAAAAAATACTATAAGGTAAAACACAAAACTCTTAACTAAAACTAAACTAAACAATAACTCTAACAAAAACTCTAAGATAAAACTCTAATCTAAAAAACACTAAACTCTTAACTAAAAATAAACTAAAAATCTATGCTAAGTCTCTAAGTTAAAACTCCAAACTCTTAACTATATGTAAAATAAACAATAACTCAAAACTAAAATAAACTATAACTCTAACAAATTTTCTAAGATAAGACTATGAGCTAAAATTCTAAACTCTTAACTAAACCTTACCTAAACTAGAACTCTAAATAAAACTTTAAGCTAAAAAACTCTAAACTATAAAATAAAAGTAAAATAGACTATAGCAATAACTGAAACTCAAATCTAAAACATCAAATTCTTAACTAAAATTAAAATAAAATTAAAAAATAACAAAAAATCTAAGGTAAGACTATACGCTAAAACTATAAACTATTAAATAAAAATAAACTAAACTAGAATTTATAAAAAAAATGTAAGCAAAACACTCTAAACTCTTAAATAATACCTAAGAAAACTATAGCTTTAAGTAAAAATCTAAGCTCTGACTCTAAGCTAAAACTCTAAATTCTGAACTTTAACTAAAGCTAAACTAAACTAGAACTATAAATAAAACTCTAAGCTAAGACTATATGTTAAAATATAAACTATTAACTAAAACTAAAATAAACTATAACTATAACTTAAACTTAAACTCAAAGTTAAAAAATAAAACTCTTAACTAAAATTAAACTAAACTAGAACTCTAAAAAAAAAAACTCTAAACTCTTAACTAAAACTAAACTAAACTTCAACTCTAACAAAAACTCGAAGCTAAGAATCTAATCTAAAACTCTAAACTAAAAATAAACTATACTACAACTACAACATAAACTCTAAGCTAATACTCTAAGATAAAAACACTAAACTCTTAACTAAACTTAAAATAAACTATAACTATAACAAAAACTCTAAGCTTAGACTATAAGCTAAAACTCTAAACTCTTAAGTAAAACTAAACTAAACTAGAACTCTAAGCTAAGACTCTAAGGTAAAACACCAAACTCTTAACTAAAACTAAACTAAACTAGAACTCTAACTGAAACACAAAGGAAAAAAATAAAACTCATAACTAAAACTAAACTAAACTAGAACTCTAAGCTGAGACTCTAAGCTAAAACTCTAAACTCTTAACTAAAACTTAACCAAACTACAACTTTAAGCAAAACTCTAAGCTATGACTCTAAGTTAAAACTCTAAATTCTTAACTGTAACTAAACCAAACTTCAACTATAATTAAATCTCTAATCTAAGACTATAATGTATAACTCTTAACTATTAAATAAAACTAAACTAAACTAGAACTCTAACAAAAACTCTGAGATAAGACTCTAAGCTAAAACTCGAAACTCTTAACTAAAACTTAACCAAACTACAACTTTAAGTAAAATTAAAAGCTATGACTCTAAGCTAAAACTCTAAATTCTGAACTGTAACTAAACTAAACTAGAACTCTGAATAAAACTTTAAGCTAAGACTCTAAGCTAAAAACTCTAAACTCTTAACTAAAACTAAACTAAACTAGAACTCTAACAAAAACTCTAAGCTAAGACTCTAAGCTAAAAAAAACTCTAAACTTTTAAATAAAAATAAAACAACCTAAAACTTTAAGCTAATACTCTAAGCTAAAAACTCTAAACTCTTAACTAAAACTAAACTAAACTAGAAATCTAACTGAAACTCAAATTTAAAACAACTAATTCTTAACTAAAATTAAACTAAACTTCAACTCTAACAAAGACTCTAAGCTAAAACTCTAAGCTAAAAACTCTAAACTCTTAACTAAAAACTTAACCAAACTACAGCTTTAAGTAAAATTATAAGCTATGACTCTAAGCTAAAACTCTAAATTCTGAACTGTAACTAAACTAAACTAGAACTCTGAATAAAACTCTAAGCTACGACTCTAAGCTAAAAACTCTAAACTCTTAACTAAAACTTAACTAAACTATAACTATAACAAAAACTTTAAGATATGACTATAAGATAAAAAAAAATCTAAAATATTAACTAAAACTAAACAAAACTAAAACTTTAATCTAATACTCTAAGCTAAAAACTATAAAATATAAACTAAAAATAAACTAAACTATAACTACACAAAACTAAAAATTTAAGATAATACTCTAAGATAAAAAATATAAATTCTTAACTAAAACTAAACTAACCTAGAACTCTAACAAAAACTCCAAGCTAATATTATAAGCTAAAAAAAACATCTAGAATTTTAACTAGAACTAAACAAAACCAAAATTTCAAGCTAGGTCTATAAGGTGAAACTTCCAAGTCATACGTATAACTAACTTGTGGGTGAAAAGGATGGGTACTTCAATTTGTAAAATGGGTTTAGGACGGTCACTAAAAAAAGAACTTGTTCTGAAATGCCTTTTGAAAAGTATTGCTTGGTTTTGGGAATTCAAAAAGCTGTAAAGTAAAGTTGTGGGTGTAAAGGATGGGTACTTCAATTTGTAAAATGGGTTTAGGAGGGACATTAAGAAAAGAACTTGTTCTGAAATGCCATTGAAAAGTATTGCTTGGTGTTGGAGCATTCAAAAATCAGTATAGTAAAGTTGTGGGTGAAAAGGATGGGTACTTCAACTTGTAAAATGGGTTTAGGATGGACATTAGGAAAATAACTTGTTCTGAAAAGATATAATAAAGCCATAAAAAAGTATTAAAAAATGGGGGTTCCGGGGCCTTTGGGGCTTCGGGGGTCCTTTGAGGGTCGGGGGGGGCTTGAGGACAGGGTGGTCCTGTGGGAGCTTGGGGGACCTTTGAGGACCAGGGGCTTCCTTTGGGGTTGGGGTAGGAGGATCGGAACCCTTTGGGGTTCGGGATAGAGGACCTCCCGACACTGTTAAAATGGAACTTGTGTATTATAACGACCACAAAGTTTCACCCTCAAATCCTCTTCTAAAATATCTTCAAAAATCATCTTTTAAAATGTCTCTAACTGTTTCGCCGAAATAATTCCCTAAAATAATAATTTGTTCTGAAAAGATATAATAAAGCCTTAAAAAAGTATTAAAATGGTGGCTCATGAGCCTTTGGGCACCAGGGGCCCTTTGGGAGCCGGGAGAACTTTGGAGGCCGGTGGGCTGCCTTTGGGGTTGGGGTGGGGTATGGGAACCCTTTTGGGTTGGGGTAGGGGACCTCACAACACTGTTCAAATGGAACTTGTTTATTATAACTACCAGAGAGTTTCACCCTCAAATCCTCTTCTAAAATCATCTTTTAAATCATCTTTTAAAATGTCTTTAACTGTTTCGCCGAAATACTTCCATAAAATGTCTAAATCGGTTTCGCCCAAATAATCCCTAAACGTAATTTCAGCGTGTTCCCTTTTTTTTTTGCAACTCTGCGCTGAAATATTTCAAATTACTTAGAAACCTGATTCCCACGCTAAAAAAATTCATCGCTAAGATGTTTCTTTGAGAATTGTTTTCCATGGCGTTTGGTTATTAATATATTTTTGAGTTCAACCAGTAGAGTTGTTTCCTAGGCAAAGACATTAATGACTTGGATCTATTCCTGGAGAATCGTTTCTAGGCGAAAATTTTTAAGGTCTGACAGATGATGTCATTGGTTGATTGATCCGTCAAGAAAGGGGAATTAATTTGTTGTTTCTAAGGGGAATTATTGATTCACGAAAGGGGAATTGAGGTCGACAGCACAGGTGTTCCAAATTCTTGGACACCTTGACATTCACTGAGAGCCTGCACTTACAACAACAACAACATCAACACCTTTGGAAATTTAGGTCATTGACACACTTTGATGACGCAATCAATTTCTCAGAAATCCATTTCCCCTAGGGACTCTATGCCCATATTTGATGTTAAAAAAAGTTGTAGGTGGCAGCAGGGGTGGTCGATCGGACCTCCTAAGGCATCTCTACTAGCCTTGATGTATGTAAGGTAAACGACCTCATGGTGTTGCTGGATGTGTTGCCACAAGACACTCATGCTTTCTACAAAAGTATCAAAGTTAAGTGATGCATTATGATTGTAAACCATTATTGTTTTCTTAGCAGAGCAGAATGATTTTGTTTTAAATAAAAATAGCTGATTTTAAATCTATTGCCTATAGCCTACAATGTTATTATACCTAACACACCTCGTAAACAGATTTATAGCCCTTAAGAGCTTGTACAAACCTTGAAGAAATTTCTCTTTACCACGTTGAACTTGTGCGCACCACGTATATTATGCCTTTTCGAAGAAAGTCGGTTATCACACCTCGTATAAAGCAAATAGGAGCCGCACTCACCTCGTATGAGCTGTTTACACCACTTCAAATTGCTTATGGTAATTAAAATTAATATCTACATATAAAGGATTTTTTCTGATTCATATGGATTTTTTTTTGGTATTTTTATCTTAAAAATCGTACCAACAAATTAGTTTTTATTGTCTCCTGAACAATTTGATTTTTCCATCATACGAGGTGTGCACGCAGTAGCCGCGATATAAATATATATATATATATATATATATATATATATATATATATATATATATATATATATATATATATATATATATATATATATATATATATATATATATATATATATATATATATATATATATATATATATATATATATATATATATATATTGAGGTAGCCATTTTGTTAAAAATAGTTCAACGATCAGATAACAAAATTCTGATGTCGATAAAACCCCCCAGGGCCCGGGGGCAGGCGTTGTAAGTAATGCCCTGGGGGGATATAAGGTTCTTATGGAAGGGATGCTCGTATAAACTTCAAAGAGGGCTCATTTGATTGGAAATTGAAAGTTCTCGTTCATTTTGTATAAGTCAAAAGAGATCGGAGTGCAGCTAGCCCCCTCTCCCCCGTTTTTTCCCAAATGCATCAGATGAAAATTTTGAGATAGACATTTTGTTAAAAATAGTTCAAAGTTAAGATAACAAAAACTGCTTTGTCGACACAGCCCCACAGGGTCCCAGGGCAGGCGTTGTAAGTTATGCCCTGGGGGCGAATATGGTTCTTACAGAAGGGATTCTCGTAAAAACTTCAGAGAGGGATAAATTGATCAAAAAAGTTCATAGTAAAAAAAGATTGGAGGGCAACTAGCCCCTCTCTCTCACGCCCTTTTCCCCAATTGCATCAGATAAAAATTTTGAGATAGCCATTTTGTTAAAAATACTTCAAAGATCAGATAACAAAACTTTGATGTCGACACAACCCCCCAGGGCCCGGGGGCAGGCGTTGTAAGTTATTTGCTAGGGGATATAAGGTTCTTATGGAAGGGATGCTCGTATAAACTTCAAAGACGGCTCATTTGATTGGAAATTGAAAGTTCTAGTTCACTTTTTATAAGTTATAAGTGATCGGAGTGCAGCTAGCCCTCAACCCTTTTCCCCCAAATGCATCAGATGAAAATTTTGAGAGACACATTTTGTTAAAAATAGTTTAAGTTCAGATAACAAAAACTCCAGTGTCGACACAGCCCCACAGGGTCCGAGGGCAGGCGTTGTAAGTTATGTCCTGGGGTCATATAAAGTTCTTATGGAAGGGATGCTTGTATAAAATTCAAAGAGATCTCCTTTAATTGCAAATTGAAAGTTCTAGTTCCCTTTTTATAAGCCAAAAGTGATCGGAGGGGAACCAGCCCCTCCACCCTTTTCCCTCCAAATGCATCAGATAAAAATTTTGAGATGTACAAATAGTTCAAGGTTCAGATAAAGAAAACACTGGTGTCGCCTCAGCCTCACAAGGCCCGGGGGCAGGCGTTGTAAGTTATACCCTGGGGTATACATGGTTCTTATGGAAGGCGTTGTAGGTTATGCCCTGGGGGCATATGAAGTTCTTATGGAAGGGATGCTCGTATAAACTTCAGAGAAGCCTCATTTGACTGGAAACTTAAAGTTCTAGTTCACTTTTTATAAGTCAAATGTGATCGGAGGGGAGCTAGACCCCCACCTTCCCCCCAAATACTTAGTTAAAAATTTTGAGATAGACATTTTGTTAAAAATAGTTCAAACTTCAGATAAAAAAAACACGTAGTAGGTTTTAGACTTTTACAGTGACAGAAGGAGGCGATACCCAAATCCTTGTTTGTAGTGATTCTTGTTCGTTTCAAGCTTGATTTGCATATTCAATTTAAGTGATTTGCATATATTCAATTTCTTTTTCGGAAAGTTTTTTTTTAGTTAATACTGACAAAAGACAAGCCGAGGCAAAAGTTAAAGATCCAATAAAAACAAATATAATTTCACAAAGGCACCACTTCTAATTTAAGGTCCATTTGGACGTCATGACACCAATAAACGGCTAAAATTGTCTGCGTTTAGAATACAAGCGACAGTGAGAATTTATATATAGAAGCCTGCCGTGTGCCCCATACCTTTGTTAAAAAAAAAAAAATGTTTGGCGATGCATATATCATAATGACGAAAGACAAGCCGAAGTGTAACGAACCAAACAAATTGAAAATGATAGCGCTGATGATTGGGTTTTGGATTTTGACATGGATTAGGTCATAAATACCTACCATACTTTTGAAAATCAAAAATATGACTGATAAATCGTTGGAAGAAAAAGAAGTTTTTGTCCCACCACCTGAACCATTAAAAGAAACATATATATATATATATGTTATGACGGTTCGAGGTTCTGACGGTTTTTTTCAATGTTTTGACGGATTTTGTACTTCCCCTGAGGTTCTTGCTCCTGACAGTTCGATCTTATGACGCCTTCTCGCTCATCGGTTCTCCTGTGTGGAGTTTGAAGTAAGTAAAAAGAACGACGAGCCTTCGAGTCACAAATTTTTTTATAAGCAGTTCTCTGTTTCTATATGCTCATAATATAATATATAATCAAAGAAAGTGTGTTTTGCTCAACAACGCAGAAAAAGAGATTCTCTGGCACACGATTTTTTCTGAGAAAGAAGATATTTTTGGTTTGATGCTAACTCTCTTAACATGTTTCTTTCTATTGGTTTTGTTGTTGAATTTTTTCGCGTGCATCCCAGATTCATCCTCAACCTCCTGAATTCCATCTCGATCTACCCAAACACTATATTAACAGACTAAATAATGGCTATATCTGTTTATCAGGCATCCTTCTTGATGAAAATTTGTCTTCTAAGTACCATGTTCATTAGACTTAACTGGAGGTGTGGAGAAACCTTGCCATTCTAGGAAAACAACCATATTTTTCCGGGCTAATCTTAAGAATTGTCCTTAATTGTTTAATTCAGTTGTATTCTTATTGTCTGATTATATTATGTCTACTTTTGCTTCTTTTCTTAAACTTTTTTCTAACATTCACAACGACGTCATATATTTTATCAAGGAGACAAAACGTTCAGCAACTAAGCCATTACTTGATCTTCCTATAATTAGATTAACTTAATTTTTAGATCAGTAAAATGCTCACCTCTGTAGCTATCTAAATACTTACATTCCTCTTATTTCACCGGTAAGATCTAATTTTAGTTCTTTAGTTGTGTATCGTGTCATATGAAACGCTCCTCCTGTATCGAATGGAGAATGTCATTGGTTTGGCCCCTTCTAAAGATTTATAGAATTTATTTTGGTTTCTGTAAGATTTTTATTGATTATTATAATAACTTCTCCTATATTAATTTAGCCCCTCCTCAGCCCCTCTCTCGTTTAGTCAAAGTACATTAATAAACCTTCTTATTCCAAATCAAAGGCCCTTACATTTCAAGAATCGTTGTTAACGAACAGGGGACAAAAAGTCAAACTTTGGCGTAAAGACCGAGGGGTTGAGGAGGGGACAGCCCCCCTTCTCTGCAAAATAATTTCTGTTCGCGTTCAGTTCAAATGTTGCTGCTCCTTACTTTGAGTTGAAAGAGCTTCTTTTCTTCTTTTTAATTCTAGTCTTGGAGCCAGTCTAGTTTTTGCTGAGTGACCAGAACAAATTCTTATAAATCGTTGAAATATTCCCCAAAAAAACACATTTTTGATGCGCTTAACAAAAAAGTATTTGTACCCTCCCCCCCCCCCTCGACAAAATCCTTTATTGAAAAAAACACCCTAGGAAAAAATCCTGGATACGACCCTGACTCGAAGCCTTAATCTAAACAGGTTAAATTTGAACTAAAATACTCAAATTTACTTTTTTATTTCATAATGAAATTAAATGTACTTTTTTATAAAAACAAGATGATATGTCAAACCACATTAACGGTTCTAAGGAGAGTCCTTGAGTTTCTGGTAAAATTTCTGTAGTGTGAGGGATTCTGCTGGAATTGGGGCCATATATGTGAATAATAGAGGATATATTCTTCCTGTATATGTGTCTATTTTTTGCATAAACCAAATCATTTCTATGTCTTCTTAACATTTGGTTTTAACATTTGGCATATATATTTGCACATTAGGGGGGGGGGGGGTAAAGCATAGCATATATTAAATACGTAACCTAACCTAGACAATTTTCCCCATTAAACCCCCAAAAACAATCGTTTCAATATTGCAACTCATTGAGAAACCACCTTTTTTCAGTCATTTATGTATAGCGGTCTCTTGAGAATAGCATGTTTGACGGATTTTTCGTGACTGGTTTCCTTGTACAATATATAATAGTGTCCATATAACGCACCAGTACCAAAAAAAACTTTATGATCTTTGAAGAGTCAATATATATTTAATTAAAAGCAAACCTGACTCTTATGTTTTTATTTTTATGATAACCCTTAAAAAGATTAAATTGTGTGTAATTTTGCTTAATCAGTAAATTCAAATTAATGAAAAATTAGGTTAGTTATGAAATTCATCTATTTTTAACTCTCAGGACCTCTTACCTCTTAATCATGCGAATGAGTGACGGAATTGGCAGATTTTGACCAATTATTTAGAGACCAAAATCGCACTGGCCAATGTTCAATACCTATTAAAGGAAGAGGAAACGAATAATCTCGAATAAACATCTATTTACTTCGTTTAAGGAATGATAATAAGATACAAGTTTTACAGCGCATAACAAATAGCTAAACTTCTTAATTCACGTATCACACAGGCAAAACCAATGTGTTTAATGGTGATTAGCATTCAAAAGGTCGTCTGGACTTTCACTAATTCGAGGACTGGTATCACTAGTTAAGCATTCAACAACAAAGTTAGTTCTCGTAGATGTTTCCCTAGGTGCAAGCAGTGTTGCCACATCAAACAGTCTCTTTGGTTGCACAGCCGAATGAGATAAGTGTTGTGTCCCTGATGAGGATGGCTGTTCACAAGAAAAATAGCTACTTTCATTTTTATTTACTGCTGCTTGTGAAACATCTGGGAATGCTCCTAAAAGAGGAGAGGAGGGCGGTGTAGGAGAGTCTTCACCGTCAACACAAAGTCCCATATGTTTTCTCACTTTTCTTTGGGCCTTTCTTCTGCGGAAGTCTCCTCTTTTAAAGTCTTCAATATTTGCCGGATGTATTGCCCAGTAATGACCTTTTCCGTTGGCAGACCTACCTGCTTTGATGGAACAATCATTAAGAGACAGGTTATGCCGAATTGAATTTCGCCAGCCTGGAACTCTTGCTCGGAAGTATGCGTAATTGTCAAGTATATACTGGTATATATCACTTAGAACTAATTTTTTTTCAGGTGAACTCAGTATGGCAAAAGCAATAAGTCCAATATAACTATGTTGTGGTTTTGGTTCTTCTGTAACACCGGGGAATCGTAAGAAATTAATAATCTTGGGTCGAGGTGTTTCATTTGGAATAAGAGAGGGTTATGGTAATTCATTGGTATTCCTGCCGAAAGACTTTGGTCCATTGCATCTCCAAATCGAAACAACCCATCCCATGGCTGCACCGGTGATGGTAAGGACGGTAGATATTGTGCAGCCGTGGCGACAGCTGCCATTCTTAGCCTTTCATTCATTGCTAGCTGGTAATAGTTCATTCGAAATGTTTCTAAAAGCTGACTTGGATTTAGCTGTGAAGGGGGTGGTATAAATCCATGCATAGGCGGGAGAGAACACTGCGACTTAGTTAAAGGATTACCATCATTGTGCAGGGGGTACATTCCAATCTCGGGTTTCTTAGGTGGAGTAGGATGGGAGTACAGAATTGTCGGTGGACTTACTGATTCTGAGCTCGGACTTGCATCTTCCATTCTGAAACAGAAATAAATTTATATAGCTTATATAATTTAAGGCTCGATGAATTTTAGGAATCAGGTTATTTAATGGGATATGAAGTTTTCGGAAATGGTAATAAGTGCCCTAACCCTATAAAGAACATTTATTCGCGCATTTCGAGTTGAACAAGTATATATTTGAGGAAGCAAGCCAAAGACCAGTCTTAACCGTGTGTTGTGTTTATCAGATATTAGCTTAGATTTACACAGGGCAAGTGCATGGGTATGTCCGGGATTTTTGTTGGGGGGAAGTTTTTCCAGTGGGCTCACAAAAAACTTTACAAAACGCATCAAAAATTCGTTTATATATATTTCTTTATTTTTAACGAAAAGTATTTTTTTTCGCGGGTGGAATTAAACCTGGTTACCACCCTACCCCCCCCCCGGAATAAGGCCTTGGAACAAGGTGTACATGGTTTAAAGAACTTGTAAAGACTGGTGGAACAGCCGCAGCACGTATCTGGAAGGATTAAAGCACGCAGTCTATAAAAGATAACCAAACTAATAATCGTAATAATAATTTGTACAAAAGCTAAGAAGCAGACAGAGTAGACAGAACTTAACACCAAATACGCAAATACAATCGTTTTAATGTGGAAAAAAGAGCCCATGGTTCAGTCCTAGTCTCAGGAAGTTCCACAGCCTTAGAGTTACCCCAAAATCCTTCTTTTGCAATATTCTTATCCAACTAGTTTTATCAGTAAAATTTTACCCCCAAAATTATTCCTTTGAATCTACCGATTACACAGTATGGGAGGCCAAATTCAAATTAGGGTCTTTGGTGATATCAGATTTTTTTTTTTTCCAAAAGTGGGTATTCATAAAAGTTGAATGGATTCATAATCCATTCAAAATATCCGTAGAACATACTTATTTATGTTATAGCGACAAGGGAAGAAAAGAATGGTTTAAACAGAGCTCCTCGACCAAACTTTAATCTAGGCAGTAAAGTAGCTGCCGAGTCGACAATAGCTGCAGTGGTAAATATAGCATAGCATTCTAAATACATTTTTGTTCGTTACTCATGATTTTGATTTAAAGAGTTACCAGAACAAATATAGTTGGTTTCTTTAGTGACACTATTGAACCTACCACTTTTAGAATTGAATGTGCTTAATTTGAGGGTTATTTCTTTGATGCCTATTTTCAAGCTTGTGTTCCCGTTCCAACCTCGCTGCCTTATGCGGGGCTCCCACGGCGTCAATAAAGTTAATAAACCGTTTTCCTCGCATGACTTGGTCGACTTTATTGCTGTCGGAAAAAAGTTGAACTTTATTTAACTTTTTCAAGAAAGTCCACAAAATCAACCAATAGCATCAGACGCGTGGAAAATTTCTAGTAAATAACATGCAAATTAGTGTCTACAAGTATAATAGCGTATACTTTTTAAATATTTTGCTTGATAAAAGAAACAAAAAAATGTTTTTTTTTATTATTAAAAGGGGAAAATGCTTAAAAAGATGGTTTTCTCAGCTCCATGTCTGACTATTTCAGTTACTTTCTATGTAAAATTGCTGTAAAGTTAAAAAGGTGAAATCCTTGTGTGAGTGGGACAAACTTTACGGTTTGCACTTTCATGAAAAAGTTTGTTATCTTTATTGGCGCCGTGGGAGCCCCGCTTTAGCCATACACGGTGAAACATCGTGTTGAATGAGATTTTTTCTTCTCCCTCCTCTTTTATTAAACCTCTTATTGAAACCTCTTTTATTGAAGGTTGTCTTTGGTATACCTGTGCGGTTACTTTATTGACTTTTATTTCCTTAATCAGTTTTTTGAATGCAGTCTTTGAAAATGCCTATGTGGAAATACAGACGTGAACTTTCAAACCATCCATGGTAATGAAGATGCAAGGAATGAGAACTTTCAATAGAAACCAAAACCCCCAAAAAACCGAGTTTCATAACAGTGTACACGAAAAAGGAATCTGCCTTTAATCCTAAGTAAAAATACAATAAACTCAAAGTTATTCGTCAAACGTTACTTGCATAAGCAATCATGTATAATATTGATAAAAACACCCCTGAAACGGATGGCGATCTCACCAGAGGTGATCATATATCGTTGATGGTAGAATATCAGAAAACGAATTAATTGAATAAAGGATTAATCTCTAGTGCCTTTCTTTGAAACAAAAGGAGGTTACACCACAACAATATACCGGTTTACACAATTTTATGCCGCAAAAAGTAAAAACACTGGCCAAACTGTTCAGAATTATGAATCTCCCAGTTTCAAAGGGTTTACTGCCGTGTGGCAGTGTATCCACAACTATATAATCGTTCAGGAGTATATATTATCAATAAAGTTTTGTTTTGGAACTTTATTTCAAAGTCTAAAGGGAATTTTAATATTTATTATCCAGGTGGTAATACGGACAACCTTCTTCTAGTACCCCTGAGAGTAATATGAACAAATAGGAGCCTATACTGGTAATTTCAGTCACCATCCAGCCGCTGGACGTCCTACCCTGTGTCTGATCATAAAGCAAGGAATTTTGTAGGATATGCTGCGGAGATTGGATGGAATGAATTTCAAAATGACCTATAAATTGATATCCGGAGGGGGCGTTTTTACCCCTGAGCATATGAAGCACTAACCGTGGTGCAAGAAAAGGTCCACAAAGGAGAAAGAAATTAACTTTCCAGTATTGGTTCTTAGGATCAAATGCCGCTTGCGTATGGCTGGAGAGTGGTCGGTAAATCTCTACCCTTGTATTTTGAGGAAGGAATGTAGCCTGCCCATGCCAGTCTAAAGCTGACGGGTAAGGTTCTTAGCAGCAGGGTAAACAATAGCGGATACCTTGACATTACTAAAGCAAGCTCTTCTACAAACGGGAAAAATAGATAGGCATGATCCCTGTCTCAAAATACCACACCCAAGGTGGTGTCAATAGGCCACTGGGCTATTGGTGGTATTCTAGTATTACGATTTTATTTTGGGGGTGGAGGACACTGGCTTTTGTGACCAGAGCCTCTACTCAGTCTAGCGAGCACGCCAACAATAATAATAATAATATTAATAATAATATAACAACAATAATAATTATAATAATAACTGTCAGTTGGTTTAAAGCTCTCTGGTCCAAGAGCTTTACTATCATGCGTGGACGCATATGTCCCTCAACATTTTTAGACCAGTATAAATATTGTCATTAAAGGGAAGTTTAATATTTATATCTAAAAAAAATTACCCAGACATCTTATTCAATTGATGGACATTTTCAGGAATCCGCTCTTGAGATCACTCAGGCGTATCTTCAAATAATTTCAGGCAAAAGAATTAAACGAATAATTATAAACGTGCTTCTTTGCTCTGAGCTTCATTTTGGAAAGGGGGTAGAAACCAAGTCCGTCGGAATTCCAGACAAACTGTGAAGCTTGTATGCCATGTCAAACAAAAGCAATGGGAGGGTTGTTAAGGCCCCTGGTTATCTACCTATATTTTTATTATGGCATTAAAAAAGTATAAGGCTCATTAGTTCCTTAGTTCATAGACAACAAAAAATATAAAGAAATCGCCCCATTCAATATTTCTAAAAACCTACAAGTTTCACGTCTTAGAGTAGGTTAGCTTGTTTCGTTTCTGTATCGCAGCCTTTAGTCTCCTACAATTTTCTTAAACTTGAAAAAAAAAATTTAATTAATAATAGATAAATATTATGCTTGTGATTGTTAAATAAACTAGTCAAACTATTAATGGCACTGAATGATAGGTACAGAATAAGTATTTGTAAAGTAACTAAAACTATAAAAAAAATGAAAGTTTGAAAAAGAATAAGCTTTTGTATTATTATTGAATTTTAAAGTTATATTTCAGAAGTTTGCGTGTGAAGCTTTGAGTAATTTTAGAGGTAAAAAAGGGTAAAACACCCCTCCTCCTTAAAAATAGAACACGATTTTGACAAAGTCAATAATCGACTGCAGTATATCTAAATAATAACCAAAAAGAGAGGTTTTAGGTCTGTATAAAAATAAAAGCTTTCTATTACCCACGTTACATGAAATTGAAACAGGTTTTGTTCAAATAAAAATTTTGAAAAATAGTGCCCATTTTGGAGAAACCAAAAAACTCATCTCTCAATAATTTGCCGTTTTCCGCATATTTGTCACAAACAGCCATAATCTCTTCAAACAAAAAAATGGAGATGACAATTAGATTAAAAGTGCCAAAAAACATTTCTGTACGTACCTTTTTTCTAAGAGAAAATACGCACGTGGTTGAACATTTTATTTCTAGGCACGTTTTTACATATTTTATAAAACAAAAAAAAAAGTCGTAAATGTTAGAAGGTTTTCTCACTTGAAAATAAAGAGTGACACTAAAATTAAGGTCGATAGAAAAAATAATTTAAGTTAGAGCGGGTTGTCTCACGCTCCTTGTGATAAAGTTTAATACTCTCTGCTTTACTGAAAACATGTTAGAATTTAACAGATATAGTGACATGGTAATCAAACACAAAATTGTGGCCACTTTCATCCCCTTTTGCACCATATAAACCTCTTTGAGTATATTCATTCTTGTAGGTTTTTAATCAAGAACAAAAATTGTTGCACAAACTAAATGTCCGACAATGTATAGTGTTTTCAGCAAAAGTAACTTTAGCTTTAGTGTGAAGACGGGATTGCAGGGGGTGATAACCTCCCTCGTATTTTGGGTATACCTTTTCACTCAAAATCTTAACGTTGCTCTGGAAAAAAATTGTGTGCGAAATTTTTTTTTTATTTTTACAAAATAAGACTGTATAACGTTAAATTTATATAGCAATTTATCACTCGTGGTCTTGTAAAGTTACTTTTTAATATTTTTGTATAACTATAAATCCAAACATTTTATATTATTTGCCGATTTGGCTGTGGACATTTTCATTTATATTATCTTCAATTCAAACCTGAGAATAATTCCACTCGTTCAAATCTTAAGAAAAAAAAAACAACAAAAAACCAGCGTAATTAAATAATGAAGTTTTATGTGGATATAAAAAGGTTACCCCCTGCAAAGCTGTGGGACTATTAAACATGAATCTAATGTATCTTCACATTTTTGATTCACTGTGGGTTTATATATAAAGAAAGTTTCAACATAGATCATATGTAAAGGAACTTTAAGAACATTGGTATTATTATGGTTTTCGGTTGTTCCCAGGACAGTGGCGGATCCAGGGAAGGACGAGGGGGATACGCGCCCCCTAACGTCGTCTAAAGTGGTGTAACCTACTTAATTAACGTAAGTTTGCGTTAATTAAACTTGCTCCTAATAACGCAAGTTTATCTGATCAACCTATTTTGCGCCCCCCCCCCCCTAAAAAAAATCCTGGATCCGCCCCTGTCCCAGGGATGTCAATTGAGTGGGTGGAAAGAGGTTGTTGAAAGAAGTGAAGCAGGGGGTACCCCCCGATCTCTTAACCACAATCATTATCAACAAACTATTCTAGATGGAGATCCAAGTGTTGGGAGATTACGAGATGGGGATTTAAGTTCTGATCAAGCGTAAAAGTTTCTTAATTAAAAGTTTAAAGGAAAAGTTTGCTAATTCATTTTTGAAATTTTTAATTCCTTATTCAGAAACCTCATTTTGTTGCTACTTTATTTTTCTTTATGTTTCTCCCTATGTCCTTTACAACGTAACATAAGCTCATGTAACGTCAAATTACAACTAGAGTCTATTTGGGACCACTGGCGAATCCAGGGGGTCTAGGGGGAGGGGGGGGTCCTCCAAGATTTTTTCAGGCGCCCTCATTCCCCCGCTTTTTTCTGTTTTTCATTTTTCCAAATAAACTTGTCAATTTGGTCAATTTTTGTTCTTGTCACAGCGCCCCCCTTAAGATATTGCTTTAGATCCGCCTTTGTTTGGGACTCCCAATGTTGGGGACGAAATTTACCCAGTGAGACTTACATAACGTAACGCAAAACTTTTTAAGTTATGCTAGTATGAAAAGTTCTACGATGTAGCGTGAAGCAATTGTGCAATGGTTAAAGTAACAGCGCATTATTACTTTTTAAAATAATTATTTTTTGTTAGAACTTCACCGACGGAGCCATGAAATAATATAAAGGCATTA
This sequence comes from Artemia sp. Qi Xiang Cuo, assembly GCF_049724085.1. NCBI lineage: Eukaryota > Metazoa > Arthropoda > Branchiopoda > Anostraca > Artemiidae > Artemia > Artemia sp. Qi Xiang Cuo. The sequence continues at coordinate 105,537 of NW_028300478.1, forward strand.
TAATTCATTGCTTCGTAATACTGACTTTGCGCACATCAGTGAAAGTTTAACATATATTCGTGTACTTACTACTATTACTATCAATTCGCTGCATCCACAAGCAGCCTGAAGCCGACATAGCTACACACGCTCCTCTCCCATCTCAATGTAATCAAAACTTCCCTCTTTACACCCTCCCAAAAAGTTCTTATTTTCCTTGATTGTTTCCTTACGACATCCTCCCACTACTTAAAGTGGTCGGGGGGCAAACAGTTAAAATTGTCATTTTGTCCAAATTATCCAATGGCCAAATACCCAAACACAGCTGTGACTCCTCAACACCCAAATTGATCAGTTATTCCTAATATATCCCTACAAATGAGGCGAAGTTAAGGGAAGAATTTCCCCTCATTATTGATTTTAAGGAACTCTTAGGGAAAGTTTTTAAAGTTGGCATAAAAAGCACACTTGAGCTTACCCACTCTCAACCCTCCATAAAAGGATCTCCCCATTAATAGGTGGGGCACAACTGTACAACCCTGTACGATTGTGAATATTATTTTATAAACGCTTTATAATGCTCGTTAAAATTATATACACTGCATATTAAATATTTTTTAATAATAAACTATAAGTAGGAAGGATACTTAAGCGACAGGGTAAAAAAGTAATTTGATAAGGGTATATAGCCTACGCAAAACACAAGCTGACTTTTATAGTGGTCCAAAATATTTGAAATTCATCAAGTTTAATTCTATCCACCAAAAGTTACCAGCCTGAGAAGATTTGTCTGGATTTCAAAAAATAGGAAAAACACCCTCCCCCCTGATTCTTTAAAAAGGAGGATAACGGGGATGTGCTATCGATTAAAATTTATACCATCAAAATAGCATATGAAAGAACCCTACCCACCTTGAAAACTGCGGAAATGAAAATCCTTGAAATCATTTTGATATTTCAGACCCCCCCCCCTACTCTCCACACTTCGTAATTATAAACTATAAGTAAAAAACGTCTTACGTGTCAATAAAAATTGGAAACTCTAAAAATCAGAGCTGTGGTTAGAAATTTACAATATATGTAACATTAAAGTATAATATTTATGCTGCCTCTAAATAAGTAAAAATTGCTAATTTTAACTTTACTCGTCAGAAGCTATTAGCAAAGGAAAATTTGCATAATTTAGGTGTGGGCTTCGAACTTCTAAAACTTCTAAAAAGGGGTGTCATATTCATTAAAATTATATATTGAGAATTCAACCTGCATGAAAATTCTAAGGCCACTATCTACAAAGCGTAAAATATTTTTTTTTTCCAGGGAAGGAAGGTCACGCACACGTGTTACTGTTTTTTCCCACCAGGGGTAATCACATCAAACCAGCAGTCGTAGATTATTGAAAGAGTGTTCAATCGAATGAACATTTAAAAATATAGTATTGTTTTTAAGTGGCAAAACAGGTCATACCACAGACAAAGTGCCGTGTTCTAGCATTTTGCCCGTAAAACATGTATTTTGGCCTGATGGTGTCCGAAAGGGCTCTTCTTGCCCTATCTTAGCAAGTTGTGAAAGCTGGGAGCTGGGTAGGATGGCGAAAGATAGATTACTATCCTACGCACGTAACAGCTGAAACAAAGCGGTCACTATTTGATAGAGGATGAAGGTAGCAAGGGTGTGAGGAGGCTATTCCTAATCATATTAAATAAAAAAACAAGTTTTTTTTAACTGAAAGTAAGGAGCGACATTAAAACTTAAAACGAACATAAATTATTCATTATATTAAATGGTATTTCCCCTCCTCAACGCCTCGCTCTTTACGCTGAAATTCCACTCTTTTTCACAACTCTATTTTTTAAAACAATAAAAACTTTAGCGTAAAGAGCGAGGTGTTGAGGAGGGGAAAGCCCCTTTCATGTACGGAATAATTTCTGTTAGTTTTAAGTTTTAATGTCGCTCCTTACGTAGTTTCAGTAAAAAAAATTGTTTTTTTATTTAATTTTTGAACGTTTTTGAATTAATGCAGGTTTTATTTTGGTTCACCGTACATGAATAATTAAAAAAAAAATTGCATATTCATTTTACTTTTATTTGGTTAAATGGCTTTCTCGAAAGTTGCTTAATTATATTTACGAACGTTTTTATTAGTAATAAATATACGTAACTTACGAATTAACATACGTAACGAACTTCTATATTCATATATTTTTAATACGTATATTAGGGGGTTTGCCCCCTAGTCAATACCTCGCTCTTTACGCTAAAGTTCAAATTTTGTTCCAATTCTTTAAAAATGACCCTTAATCACAAAAGCCGTTAATTAGAATAAATATCTCTTATGAAAGTACTAAAAAATCTTTGGCTTAAAGAGCGAGGTATTGACTAGGGTGGGGACTCAATCATATACGTAATAATTTCTGTTCGTTTTAAGTTTTGATGTTGCTCCTTACTTTCAGTTGAAAAACTTGTTTTTTTTAATTTAATTTCTGATCGTTTTTTAAATAATGCTGGGGAATCCGGCACCCCTTTATAGAAATGTCCCTTCCCCCATGAAAGCTTCTTCCATGTAAAGATCCTCCGACATAACCCCCAACCCAAACCCTCCCCCCCCAACCAGAAAAAATCCTCCTTGAAAACGTCTGTATACTTCCCAATAACCAATAGGCCTACTAAACAACAAAAGTACGAAGAACAAAAGGGAAATCTTTTTGTAAGACAGTGGAGATAATTTGAATGTATATTTCGGCCCTATGTCCAAGGGCCGTCCTCAGCAAGACAAAAATATATAAAAGAAAAAAGACTCACAACAACATGCGACCAATAAAACCAAAAAAGTGGAAATTCTTTCAAAACAATCCTAGCATCATTACTTCAGCGAAGTTCAACCAGGACTGATAAAAAGTAAGGTAAAACAAAACGATTCAATGAAATGAAAGAAAATAAATTAAAAACATGTTCTTATTGCTAATCCAGCCTTTTTGGCAGCTAACCTCAAAGGTCTTTTTGTAACTGGTTCTGTGTTAATGTCTATTGGTCTTTTAAAATATTTTGTAAGATCGTTTTTAATTAAATTTGTGTATAGAGCATTTAGTGTATATTCCCCCAAGTCCCTATTTAAGGAAATATTATTATTAATCTTAAGTCTGATTTCAATTGATTCTCGTACTACCTGCTTTATGCCTAGGTCATTGCTAATAAGGGCAGATTCATCAAAAAGTATATTGTGGTTAGGATTTTCAAAAATATGGCTGCCTAATGCAGAATCAGATGAAACAGTGGAAATATTAGAATTTAGAGCTTTGACAATATCATCTTTATGCTGTTGTATGCGCTTTTCTAAATTCTGGTGTGTTCTACCTACATAATATTTGCCACAATCGCATGGTATTTGATAGACCCCTCTTTGGCGAGTAACTGGGGTTTTATCTTTACCAGAATTTAGAAAATTAATGATTCTAAAATTATTTGTGAATACTACATGCAGATTATTTTTTGTGCAAACTTTTTTAAGATTTGTAGTGATTTTTGGGATATAGGGGAGGTAAATTATATTTAAGGGCTTGTCAGACATCTCACTTGGTAAGCTATCATTAATTTTACGGGAATGTCTTTTCAGTCGACAGTTAATTACATTATTAATAAATATCATAGGATACCCATTTCCAAAAAGTATGTCCTTGATAAAGTTTAATTCTGCTGTGATGTGGGACTCAGAACAAATATTTAGGGCGCGGTCGACGAGGGATATTACGACTGCTCTTTTAACTTGAGGGGGGTTGTTTGATGTAAAATGCAAATATCTATTATTTTGTGTTGGTTTTCTATAAATAGTAAAATTGAGTTTATCAAAGATACGAATAACTAACACATCCGGGAATGGGATTTTATTTTCGATTTCAATTTCTAAGGTAAACTGTAAATTTCTATCATATGTATTAAGGTGATCTAAGAAACCCTTAAGCACAATTTCCCCATAGTTAAAGGGTGAAATTGCCTCATCCATGTAGCGTCCCCAAAAAATATATTTAAAAAAATACGAACCTAATGCCCAATTTTCAATATGTTCAACCTAAATATTCGCCAGTAACCCTGAGAGGGGGGCGCCCATCGCTAAACCATTAATTTGCTGGTAAAAAGAAATGCGGAATTGGAAATACATTGAGTATTTGTTACAGAGTTTAACCAAGTTCATTAAGACATCACAATCTATTCATGCTGCTGAAGCTTATATTAAGTGATAATTTTCTTTGATTTTATTTTCTAATAACTGTTCAGATGATGTGACATCAATATTTGTATACATTGAAACAATGTCAAAGCTACATATAATTGTATTTTCTGAGATATTTACGTTTTTGAGTTTTTCAACCAAATCTACCGAATTACATATATATGATTTTTGAGAGTAAAGCAAAGGTTTAAAGGCTGTACATAACCATTTCCCAATATTGGATGTGGGGGCTTTCGTACAAGCTACTATGGGCCTTAAAGGAAAGCCTTGCTTATGTAATTTTGGTAGACCATAAAATTGGTAGACCATTATGTAATGATTAATCTTAATCAGACTTAAGATTAATAATAATATTTCCTTAAATAGGGACTTGGGGGAATATACACTAAATGCTCTATACACAAATTTAATTAAAAATGATCTTACAAAATATTTTAAAAAACCGATAGACATTAACACAGAACCAGTTACAAAAAGACCTTTGAGGTTAGCTGCCAAAAAGGCTGGATTAGCAATAAGAACATGTTTTTAATTTATTTTCTTTCATTTCATTGAATCGTCTTGTTTTACCTTACTTTTTATCAGTCCTGGTTGAACTTCGCTGAAGTAATGATGCTAGGATTGTTTTGAAAGAATTTCCACTTTTTTGGTTTTATTGGTCGCATGTTGTTGTGAGTCTTTTTTGTTTTATATATTTTTTTATTTCTGAGGAAGGCCCATGGAAATATGGACGAAATATACATTAAAATTATATACACTTTATTACAAAAATATTTCCCTTTTTTTATTAGTACTTTTGTTGTTTGTGATGGAAAGGCAGTGTGGTCTTCGTCGCAATAGGCCTACTATATGTAAACATTGGGTAAAGTTCATAATTTTCAGCCCTTCCCCCGGGGACTTTAGGGGATTAAGTCATCCTCAAAGACATAGTTATTATATTTTTCGACCATGCTGAACAAAATGGCTATCTCAAAATTTTGATCGGGTGACTTTGGGGAAAAATGAGCGTCGGAGAGGGCCTAGTTGCCCTCCATTTTTTGGTCACTTAAAAAGAACACTAGAACTTTTAATTTCCGTTTGAATGAGCCCTCCCACGATATTCTAGGACCACTTGGTTGATACGATCACCCCTGGAGAAAAAAACAAACAAACAAAAAACAAATAAACACGCATCCGTGATCTTTCTTCTGGCAAAAAATATAACATTCCACATTTTTGCAAATAGGAGCTTGAAACCTCTACAATAGGGTTCTCTGATACGCTGAATCTGATGGTGTGATTTTCATTAAGGTTATATAGTTTTTAGGGGGTTTCCCCCTTTTTTTCAAAAATCAGGCAAATTTTCTCAGGCGCGTAACTTTTGATGGGTTGGACTAAACTTGATGAAACTTATATATTTAAAATCAGGATTAAAATCTGAATCTTTTTATGTATCTATTGGTATCCAAATTCCGTTTTTTAGAGTTTCGGTTACTATTGAGCCGGGTCGCTCCTTACTACAGTTCGTTACCATGAACTGTTTGATTAAGGAGGTGAGAAAAAAAGAAAAAAAAGAATTGCAAAAGGAAAATAAATTATGGACAAATGGAATCAAAAATCGATATGGATAAAAACTCTCAGTAGACACAACAAGCATTCTATCTTAGCAAGTTGTGAAAGCTGGGAGCTGAGTAGGAGAGTGAAAGATATATTGATATCGCATAGTTAAGCACCATCTATTACAATGTTGGCCAATGCGTTCTCTTATGGGGAGGGGAATACCTAAGCCCCCCATAAAGTTTTACGCCCAAGTTTTCAAACTTATATGAGAGTTGGTTCTGTAGAATTGAATGAATATTCTAATGATTATGAATTAACCTCTGACCTCACATCCTTAGAAAAGATACATCTATATACATATAACTAAGTCATTACTAGAAAGAGGAATGCCTTACTTATGGAATGATGCTCTTGGTTCCCGTGATCTACCAACAGATTTAGAAAGCCAAGTACTATTTATCTTTGAGGGTTAAGATATTCATATCGGCAAGGGTTGGTTTTAAATTCTATAACATTGAATTATTATTATCAGACTAAACCTAGTTTTGGAGAGTAAATTTATTTTAAATTTAATTTTCCGGCTATGAATTTATGTCGATGGATTCAGCTTAGAACGAATTGCCTTCCAATCCAGAGCAGGCAAAAAGTGTTAGACAAAAAAGATAGTTGATCCTGAAGGGCGGTTTGTGTGTCCTCTTTGTAAAGATGAGGACGAAGATTTGGACCATTTTCTCCGGAAGTGCCTGGTACTCTCTGATTTAAGGGAAACATACTTACATGGGATTGTTTTTCTGCTTCCTGGTATTTTACAAAGTAGTAATCGAACCACAATATTTCGTATTGGTGTGTACACATATAAAAGCTTAGAAAGAAGGAAAATTTTATACAACTAATTATTATTTATTATTAGGATTTACAATTATTTTCTCGCTAAATTAATTAATTGTTAAGTTATTCCTAATAAGTTATTTCTTTATAAGTTATTCAAGCTATTCACTAAATTAGGTAAAAATTAAGAAATTTTTCCCTATGTATCATGTTTCTGTGTGCTTTGTAATTTGTTCTGTTGGTGATTTCTTTATTTTCCATAAATTTTTTGTGTGTATATGGCTCTTGGGGTTTTTAAATGCACATTCTATCTGTCTATCTATCTATCCATATATATATATATATATATATATATATATATATATATATATATATATATATATATATATATATATATATATATATATATATATATATATATATATATATATATATATATATATATATATATATATATATATATATATATATATATATATATATATATATATATATATATATATATATATATATATATATATATATATATATATATATATATATATATATATATATATATATATATATATATATATATATATATATATATATATATATATATATATATATATATATATATATATATATATATATATATATATATATATATATATATATATATATATATATATATATATATATATATATATATATATATATATATATATGCGTTTGGTGTGGGTGCTGAGGGTCAAAAGCTTCTCTATTATTGCGGAGATAATATCTATACTATGCTTCGAATAGCGAGATAATAGACAATATTCTCTATCTATAATTTAATTAGAAAAGCAAATACACTAGATGAGACATTTCTCCCGAAGCGACTGCGAATGATAAACTTTAGCATAAAGAGTGGGTTTGAGGGGGTGGTATCCTTCCTCATATTTAGGGTGACCCTGGTAAGGTAGTAAAACTAACAGAAATGAAAAAAGTGCTTTTTTCAAATTAAAGTAAAGAGTGACATAAAAATTAAGTTTGACTTTTTCTCTCGAACCCTTTATACCGTAAAAAAAAATTGGATTTCCAACAAAATTTCTGATTTCTAAATAATCCCAATTGCCCTTGTACTGAAGCAGTTGTTCCAATAAGAACAAATGCTTAAATACAAGGGCAATTGGAAAAAGACAAAAGTATTTTTCAAAATACCTCAAGAAAAAGAGAGAATTTCGCTGCGCAATTGCTTTAAACAACTGTTTTAAAGGATAATCATTAAATAAAACACTCGCAAATACCCGTTAACTGAATTTTGGGCTGCTACTCGCACCCACAAGGGACTTCACGGGGTAGAGTCTTCATTTCTCCTTTCTATGATCGCTAACATTTACAAAACTATAAAATTTTGTGATATTTGGGAAAAAAATACAATACTCTCCTCGAAACATAGTTTTTGTCAACCCCCACAAACCCCATGATTTCTTTTTTTTTGGGGGGGGGGGGAGTGCACCCCTCAAAAATAAAATTACTGGGGGAGTCTTCGTCAGGGCCGTTCATAAAATTGGTGGCACCCGAGGCAAAATTAATTACAGTTTGCCCTCCCGACTCAAAAACATAAATAACAAAAAGCCCCATCTGCGATGTCTCTCATCCGCTCCTTCTCCCCCTTTGAACGACCCTGGTCCTTGTGTACGAAATCTTTATGACACCACGGAGTTATAAGATGTTCTGTGGACAGACAGGGATACTAATGCCCAAGATAATTTATAAATTATCATCAGTCTTATTAATTTATATAGCAATTTTTTTTAATAAAACAATTCCATTTGTGTTGGGGCAAACGAATCATTGGGGAATCGGATGACTTTAGTGTCTGTAAACCATCTGTCAGAAGACACATTACCTGCTGAATCAACATACACAACCAAGTACAACATAGACAGAAAGTCAAGGCCGTACCCAGGATTTTTTTTTCGGCGGGGGTTTTACTAAAAAAAGTTCGGGGGGGTGGGTACACAAAAAACCTAAAAAAACTCATACAAATTTATTTATATCCATTTTTTTACGTTTTTACGAGTCACACAAATATTTTTTTTTGGGGGGGGGGGGGGGTCAAACCCTCCTAACCCCCCTTCTGGGTACGGCCTTGCAGAAAGTGGTTATATAAAGTTTCTCTACAACTGGGAGGCAGGTGACCCGACGAGAAATATAGGTCTGCAGATGCATCAAGGAGGATAGCAAGGAGGGGAATTCTAATTTCACCCCAAGCCATGATTGCAAGTAATTTGAAGGTAAATACGAACAAAACTTTTCCCTGTTTCGGTTTTAATCTTGTTGGGATATATGTACTTCTGTTTGTGTCATCTCTACTGAAGCGTTTTTTTTGCGTTCTGCGGCCTAAAAAGCTTTCTAATTAGAAGCAAATATTCTTTATTCTATTAACTGTGCTTTTTAAAAAGCCTATATAAAGTGGAATATTTTTCTTTCTAAAATGGAAACGGGGGAAATTATTCCAGAAGGGAATTGAAACGCAAAACTTCCCGTTCTTTCACTGGAAATATCTATTCCCAAAATTATTATCTATAGTACATGCTACTGTAAAACATGGAAAATAGAGTTTATCTTATTATTTTGGTATCAATTACTAAATTAGAATTAATTATTGAATTGTGTTTAGTTACGAAAATAGGTTTAGTATTGATTACCAAATTTAGTATAGTATATTACATGTTCTTTGGTAGTATTTGTTGAGATAATCAGTTAATAAGCGCAAAATTATTGGAGCCAACTTTTGCTACTTACCTAAAAATAACATAAAAGTTGTATCCTACAATTGTCCTATCTTCTTCACCAAGTTTGACAGTGTATACAACTATTACTAAGGATCGTTTGAACTCAAGTCTACAAACACTAAAAATCAGGCAGTTACAGTCATATCCCGCCCATTTAATATAAGCTCCACCTCCACTTCAAATTAAATTAGAAGCACCGCCTCTTATTAACATAAGTGAAACATTTGAAAGCAAATAATCAAGTAGAAACCATAATAGATTGTAGAAAAGAGGGTGAGAGAATATTTTCAAAGTTTTGATTAGATGTAGCTCTAACTGCAGGATAGAAGTAAACAAAAGTTGATGTATTGTTGGCAAAATGTTTTCACTATCAAGGGTTGTTGAGCAAAAGGGATTGGGGGGATAATACTTGAACCAGACATTGTACGAAAGTGGTTTCCTTTCTGATATATTGTTGTAATATTTATTTTAAAAGCCAGCTGTATGAGATAAGAGGTAGCAGAAATGTGAATTGTCAGCGGGTGAGTTTTCAGCCGAACGATATTTAAATACGCTTGGAATTTCCTCCCATACTGGACTATTTAATGATGTTATTTCACCAGAGATGTTGGTGAAACCCGTATTGGCTGGAGAGTCTTACTTGTTGCTTAAAAGACCTTTTCTTACTAGTTTTTACGAAAACTGCTGGAAGGCAGTGGTTACATTTTGTCCCCATTAAATGGTGATCATGTTTGGATTGATCATCAGGTTTGCCAGGCACCTACGAAGGAATTAGTTTCAGGGGAATCAGTTCATTAATAAAAAAGGGTACTTATGAGTTATAGCGACCACACCAAAGAACTGAAGTTAATCCTTATGAAATCTGCCAAAATATGATCAAAATATGATGAAAGTATAATGCCCAGTACGCTTATATTAAATACCTAACCCCCTTTATATCTTATATATTTAACTAAAATATACCTGCAAAGTAGTTTCTCTCGCTCAGGCTGAGCTGATTCTCTCCGAGCGGACACAGAAAATCGGTTTCATTACAGATCAAGAACAAAGTGTAATCGCTATAACATGTAAGTACCGGTTGCATTTTGTCCCTATTAAATGGTGACCATGTTTGGCTAGGTAACCACACTCACATGGCACGTACAAAAAAATGATTTCAGCCACAGCCAATTAACAGAAAAAATTATTGGATGTTTTGAATAAGAAATACACAGAAACTTAGGAAAATTTAAAATTTTCGGGGAATGTTTGGGCCCTAAGCCACCCTCCCTCCCCCAGCCTACGTTCCTGATACCCACCATTTAAAGTTTTGATACCTTGTTGACTAACTGAGTCAGATGGTCAGATGGGAGTGTTTAGTGCAATTAGGCAGAGGGCAGGGGCAACTACAACAAGGCGTGGACAACTTTTCGGGTTTGTTGCTAAGGCAGCCCTTTTGCCATTTTTTTTTTTTTTTTTTTTTTTTTTTTTTTTTTTTTTTAAATGAAAACAACGGGCTGTCTTAAAGTTTTGGTTAAATGTTTTAAATCAGACTGGTTGTCCTCCAATCCCTTTTGACGCTTATTATAGGCAGTGGAATTTCCAATTTCCTATTCCAATGAGCCATTTCCGTTCTTGGGAATTGTGGTTATCTAAACATATTGTCTTTCACACAAACAGTTCTACTTAATACCCTTAGTCGTTCAGAAGTTGTAGATACGCAAATTTGACACCCAGAATTTAGGCAGTCTCATTTGGTTTATTTGAAGTAACCTTAAGCAGTTACTGAAAGTTTAAACTTAATACCCTCGGCTATTCCCCCTCTACGTTCTCTGGAAGTTCTTGCTTAATAACCTTACCCGTTTCTGACATATTACAGATACGCATTTTTTACAACCTGGATGCATATATTGTCTTGGTTAAGACACTAGGCTATCTTATTAAGTTTGATCGAATTTTATTGATCCACGCCTTTATATTTGTTTATAAAATAACTTATTTATTCGCCTTGGCTATTTTGTTGATAAACAGTAGATTCTCATCTCGTTTGATATAGCTAGTTATTTTGACTATAGGCCTACATGAATAATTATTTTGGTTTTCTATGTTTTTTTTATCCATAAACCTACTGCAATGTCGTACACTTCTAAATGTCAACATCTAACAATGAACAGTCTTGAATCTAAATAATTTGCTCCCAAACACTCTCATGAAACTCTCAGAAAAAGCAAAATAAGCAGAAAAAGAAAAAAAAGCTAAAAGAAATTTCAAAAAAGCAAATATACTGTGTTTATTACTGAGAAGTTCAGGCAATAACAAAATAAAACATTTTAGAGAAGCTTAATATCTTCTTATTGATTATATTGTCTGTGTTTATTGGGAGTAACAATTGTGAATTTGTAGATTTTGTTTAAGTTTCAACTATTTTTTCACCTGTTTTCAGTTTTTCTTTATCACTTCGTTCCGCTTTTTTAGTTTCTAGCTGCTTCGTCTTTAGTTTTTAGTGCTTCTGAGTTCTGATCTTGTTTCTTGGTTTTCATCAGTTCCAAAGAAACCTTGTCACTTTCCTCTTTTGTTGTCTTATCAATGGGGTTAGACGGTCTACGGAAAAAAGAGAGAAAGAGTAACAGGTCTATCAGATAGACAGTCTCTTTACTAGAGTTTTGTTTTTCTTTTTAGATATTATAGATTTTTTCTAACGACACAGAAAAAAAAGGTTACTCATGCCCCCGTCTTATCCTCTGTAATATCCCCCAGTGCAGGCACATACCCAGGTGTTTTTATAGGGGGAGGAGGGCATTCCGACCCCTAAATTCCCCCTTCTAAATTATTAGAAATACCTTTTCTACGAATTTTTACTGAAAAATGCATTTTCTTTAGTATTTTCAATGAAAAAATTGCAAAAACAGCAAAATTTCCCCACTAGGTTTTGAAAAATACATTTTACCCCCTCTCCCTACATTTTAGTGGATTAATACCACTGAGGAGAGCAGGAGGGGTAAGAATTAGAAGAATTTGGGGGGGCGATAATCAAACAAGTTTTACTGGAAAATTCATATATGATGTGCTTAGAAATTTAAGAGAATTTAGGATTTCAAGGGGGAGTCCTGGGTCAAGCTTGGTACGTCCCTGTTGAAGGGTACTTTTTTATTTCTGGTAAAAAAAAACTTTGGTAGCAAGTTCCGCAAACGTGGTCATGTGTGGATGAAAATTCGGGGCTGAAAAGCTTATAATTCAAATTTAAAAGTAGTTTCTACCATATTTTAGAATTGTAAGCAATAATTTTCTTAAATATTGTT
>NW_028300478.1:123150-130799 GCF_049724085.1 Artemia sp. Qi Xiang Cuo
GTCAGTTTGACTAATGCTTTGTCGAAAGCCTACCGGAATGCAATAAAATAAATCAAATGCAATAAAACAAGGTCATACCCAGGATTGTTTTTTTCAGGAGGGTTTTACTCAAATATTTTTTTTGGTGGGGTGGGGGGCGGGCTAAGCAAGAACCTCAAAAAACGCATAAAAAATTGTTTATATTCATTTTTGTTTCTTTTTTGCGAAACAGACAAAGATTTCGGGGGGGGGGGTCAAAACTCCCTAACCCCCCTGGGTATGGCCTTGGATGCTGGCTACAAATGTTTTACTTGACCATTGCTTTTTTGAAATGTAGACTAAGAATTTTATTGTTTAAAGGAAATGCAACAGCATAAGAAATTTTTCACTGAGCATTGTGATAACAAATTATAAAATTTTTCTTATAATGTTGTCCTTACATTATGTCGGAGCATTCATATAAAGCTGCTACATATATAGGATAATGTCCGCTCACTTTAAGTTTTAACGTCACCTTTTACTTTATTTACTTTATTGCTTTTTTTTAATCAACAATGATATGCCAGTCAGTCCCCTAAGGTATGGTCTACTATCAACTGTCCAACACATCAACTGTCCAACCCACAGTGTATTTTTTTTTTTTTTTTATCTGATTTTGGAGTGGGGTTCATTATGTAAGAATCTTAGCTGCACCAGTGCTTGGAACCGCTGGAGTTGCTATAAATCCCGTTTTTGATTAGCAAGTGTTTGAAAGCCCTTTTAGAGCCCTTCAAAAAACTCCCTCCCTTTTCATAGTTCTATCTTTGTACACATATGCCAATTGTGTTTTCCTGCCCAAAATGAGTATTCACATAGGGTGGCGGAGGATAATCTCTGAGCCAAAAGTATTCTCAAAGCATTATTTTATAATTATTATCATAGGTTGTTTTGTTTTTATGCTATTTAACGTTTTCCTAGTTCTGACAAGCTTGAATACTCCCCCTTCCTAACTCCCCCTCCCTTTAGCAAAATGGCATTCTTGGTGCCGCATTTCCAACACTGGTGGATGAATCTATTGTTATTGCTGTTTACGAATCCCGACTTTCATTTTTTTTTATTTGATTTTAAGGTTGTTCATCGTTTCCTTTTACCCAAAGAATAAAATTACTTTATATTTTACCTTTCGGAACTTCATCCCAATGAAACACGATATCTCTAAGTTTATTTAGCGGTGTCCAAATTTGGTTAGAAACACTTTGAGCAAAACCCTTTGTTTATTAGGTGACAAAATTTGGCTTTTATTGGCTAAAAGCAAGCACTCTGGAGGTACTAAATTGAATTATAACCCTTCTCGACAGCTAAACGGTGAAAAACAAGGACAGAGTTGTTTCACTCAAAATATATGAAGGAAATCAAGAAATGATTCCCTTCCAAGGTTAAGATTTGCCCAAATAGCCCCCTTCCTTATTTAAAAATCTAGAAATTATGCACATACAATTCACTGTGGCATTTCAGATCCCCCGCCCCTACAGGAAAGTTTTCAGGGTTGCATTATTTAAGGGGCTATTGCATTAGAGTAAGGATGGTAGAAAACAGAACAAAAAAATTGCAATTTTGAAGGAGTAATCTGAAATATAGTTTGTAATTAGCCCTCTCCCCTGAATGTATATAGTTACATTAAAAGTTAAAAGAAATGAAGCTATTCTAAATATGAAGGTAGCTGCTGCGCTCTCATCCCCCTGCTCCTTAAACAAAGGGTTAACTTGTTATTTGCTAAATGCATTAACGTAGGAGAAAAGAATAAAAACAAGGCTTCTCGGGGACACAACTGGGGGGCAGAGTGGGTGTAGAGAGGGGCGGGGGGAGAGTAATTGAAAAAGCAGGGAAAATATGTGCTGAAATTAGGATATTTGTCTGAGTCGGTGGTTTAGCAAAATTTCCATTAGTATATCGAGCCTTTAGCGTGTCGCGAGGTGTTAAGCATTTTGAAATCTTCCCCTCCGTCCAAAACAGTAAATTATGTCCTAACTGCAGTTATGATCAAAATTAAGCTATATTTTCAGGCACTATATTCCTCGTAAAATATGGGAAAGCTCAAAACAAAAAATAGTAAATCTAAATAAATAAAACTGATCATAGAAGAAACAGTTTAAGCTGAATATTCAGAAGAATTAGCTGAAGAATGGAATTCGTAAAATTTTCCAGAAAGATTGTTCATGCAATGTTTAGTATTTATTTAATTTTAAAAAGGTGGCCGGCTCAATATTTCCAATTCTTTTGATTGTTTCGCTCTGGATTCATTTTCTGCAGATTGAATTTAAGTGATGAGAATCGTTAAGTGATTGAGTGAGTGATGTGAATCTGAAGAGCGATGTTTAAGTAAAAGGAACAAAATTGTCCAAAGTGTGGGTTGGGGGAGTGTTAAGAAAATTTTTAGCTGAAACAGTATTGCGGGCTACGTGAGGTGATTTTTCGAATATTTTGTAAACTGGGCTCAACCGCTTGGCCTTTGGAGAGAAAAAAATTAATACGCCTGGAGCGGAGCGAAAGTGAGCATGGCTATCCAAAAGGGTAGCCTTAGCAAGGTTAGGTAGCCTAACCCAAGTTGTGCAAGGAGAAGATGCACCCACGAAAAAACTGGATACAGGAATTAGGGCCAGACTTCGATCACTATAATGAGCTCTGAGGACCTACAGTTGCTTATATTTGAGTGATTTGAGCCAAATAGCTTCTATAACTCTCTAGAGAGACTTTATATTGACCTTAGATTAGAAATCGGTTCCATGGACGCCCTTTCAACACCGTTAAATACTATGTGCGGTTTGATTTTCATTCCTAATAGGAATAATATATATATATATATATATATATATATATATATATATATATATATATATATATATATATATATATATATATATATATATATATATATATATATATATATATATATATATATATATATATATATATATGTATATATATATATATATATGTATATACATATATATGTATATATAGAAGTGGTGCCTTTGTAAAAATATATTTTTTTTTATTGGACCTTTAACTTTTGCCTCGACTTGTCTTTTGTCATTATGAAAGACATATCACCTAACCTTTCTTTCGTTCAATTGTTCAGGTGGTGGGACAAAAACTTCGTTTTCTTCCAGCGATTTATCTAGCCGAAGTTTTTAATTTTCAAAGGTATGGAAGGCATTGACAACCACCTTTGTTTCTTTTAATTGTTCAGGAGGTGGGACAAAAACTTCTTTTTCTTCCAACGATTTATTCAGTCTATATTTTTGATTTTCAAAAGTATGGTAGGTATTGATGACCTTATCCATGTCAACATCCAAAATCCAATCGGCATCGCTGTCATTTTCAATTTGTTTGCTTCGTTATACCTCGGCTTATTTTTCGTCATTATGAAATACATATCGCCGACCTTTGTTTTTTTTTAATAAAGGTATGGTAGGCATTGATTACCATATCCATGTCAAAACACCCAACACCATCCGAATCGCGATCATTTTCACTTTTGACGTGTTTTTATACTCGATGTCAAGGTTCATTTTATTGACTCGCTGCTCTTCAGTTTAATTTTTGACTCCCTCACTTTTTCGGTGTCGTATGTCGTCTAACCGCGTGTGTCTTTGCCCTTCATTTTCATTTTTAACACGCTCTAATTGTCGCTTTCGCACATCTTCTAACCACCTGAGTATATACCAAGGTACTACTTTGCGGCCTTTACGTTCCTTCCGGTTTTTCTGGTAGGTAAACAGGTCATTACACTCGGTCATTACACTCTTTGTCAAAGGGTAATTAAAGAATGAGATGCTTGCATCATCAATACAAAGAATAAGCTCAGATACTTAATAGATTTGACTTTTACAAGAGACATTCCTAGAAAGTATTCAATAGCTTAATTGAAAAGTAACGATAGAATGACATTGTGACTTGACCTAGCTTTACCTCTCCGATTTGGCCTCTATAATACATAAGTAACGTTTTAAATATATTGTAAATTCAAATATAAATTTATTAAAATTTTTTTTATTGGGTTGTTTTGAATGTATGGTTGAGTTTAACGAGGTTTCGGTTAAATGTGATACAGTTTCATAGGGGGTTTCGGTTATACACGGGTTAAGTTACAAGTGGATTCAGTTGCACGGGGGTTACCCCTTTTTTTCGAGAATCGGGCTCCCTGTTTTCAAAATCCCTTTTTCTTCTGAGGCTTGGAGCATTTGTGTCAACAATACAAAGAATAAGCTCATCTACTTAAGAGATTTGACGTTTACAAGAGACATTGATAGAGAGTATTCAATAGATTAATTGAAAAGTAAAGATAGAATGGCATTGTGACTTGATCTAGCTTTACCTCTCCGATGTGACATGTATAATACATGAGTAACGTTTGAAAAATATTGTCAATTTAAAAAGAAACGGCTGAAAAGTGTTTTGAAGGGGATGGGTTGCATAGAGGGATGACTTGCACGAGGGTTCAGTTAAAGGGGATACAGTTGCACGGGGGTGTCGGTTATACACGGGTTCAGGTACCCGGGGAGACAGGTGCACGGGGGGTACCAATTTTTTTTGAAAATTGGGCTCCCTGTTTTCAAAATCCCCTTTTCTTCTGAGGCATGGCTCATTTGAGGGGCGGATATTAAACTTACGGAAATTTAGTTCGGAGGTTCAGTTGTAAAGGGTTTCAGTTATACAAGAGTTCAGTTACATGGGGTTTCCTTGCGTTAAAAAAGTAGTTTTTGTATATTTTAAAAGAACTTTACGAGACTCAGATGCCTAATTCCATGTGATGTTTATTTACTTGATGGCCATTAAAAACGAAATTTTTTGGTTAAATAAGTAGTTTTTATATCTTTTAAGCGATCTTTACGGGGATTGAGAGACTCAGTCGACTAATTAAGTTTGATTTTTCTTTAATTTAGTTTCTTTAAAATATATATTTTTGTGTGAAATAAGTAGTTTTTGTATCTTTTAAAAGATCTTTACTGGGATTGAGAGACTCAGGAGCCTCAGTCAGTGTGATTTTTATTTACTTGATGGTCATTAAAAACGAAATTTTAATGTTAAATAAGTAGTGTTTGTATCTTTTAATTGAGGTTTACGGGGAGTGAGAGAGTCAGGTGCATAATTCAGTTTTATTCTTATTTACTTGATGTTCATTAAAATATAAATTATTGTGTTAAATAAGTAGTTTTTTTATATTTTAAAAGATATTTACTGGGATTGAGAGACTCAGTAGCCTAATTCCGTGTGAGTTTTCTTTACTTGATGGTCATTAAAAAAGAAATTTTTGTGTTAAATAAGTAGTTTTTGTATCTTTTAAAAGAGCTTTACTGGGATTAAGAGACTCATTTGCCTAATTCTGTGTGATTTTTCTTTACTTTTTGGTAATTAAAAAAGAACTTTTTGTGTTAAATAAGTAGTTTTTGTATCTTTTAAAAGAGCTTTACAGGGTTTTAGAGACTCAGATGCATAATTCCATTGATTTTTCTTTACTTGATTGTCAATAAAAACTAAATTATTTGTTTACATAAGAATTTTTTGTATCTTTTTAAAGAGCTTTACGGGGATTGAGAGACTCTGTTGCCTAATTCCGTGTGATTTTTCATTACTTTATCTTCATTAAATAAGAAATTTTTGTGTTAAATAAATAGATTTTGTATCTTTTAAAAGAGCTTTACGGGGATTGAGAGACTCACATGCCTAATTCCGTGTGCTTTTTATTTACTTTGTGGTCAATAAAATATAAATTTTTGTATTAATTTAGTAGTTTTTGTATATTTTAAATTAGATTGAAGGGGATGGAGAGACTCAGGTGCCTAAGTCAGTGTGATTTTTCTTTACTGCGTAGTCATTAAAAACGAAATTTGTTTGTTAAATAAATTGTTTTTCTATCATTTAAAAGAGCTTTAAGGTGATTGAGAGACTCAGTTGCCAAAGTCCGTGTGATTTTTATTGACTTGTATGTCATTAAAAAAGAAATTTTGGTGTTAAATAAGTAGTTTTTCTATCTTTTAAAAGATCTTTACGGGGATTGAGAGACTCAGTTGCCTAATTCTGTGTGATTTTTCTTTACTTGGTGGTCTTTGAAAACGAAATTTTTGTGTTAAATAAGTAGTTTTTGTATCTTTTAAAAGAGCATTACGGAGATTGAGAGACTCAGTTGCCTAATTCCGTGTGATTTTTCTTTACTTTGTTGTCAATAAAAACTAAATTTTTGTGTTTAATAAGTAGTTTTTCTATCTTTTAAAAGAGCTGTAGGGGGATTGAGAGACTCAGTTGCCTAATTCCGTGCGATTTTTCTTTACTTGATGTTCATTAAAAATGAAATTTTTTTGTTAAATAAGTAGTTTTTGTATCTTTTAAAAGAGATTTACGGGAATTGAGAGACTCATTTGCCGGATTCCGTGTGATTTTTCTTCTTTTCAGTAAAGACATTCAATATCCTAAAAGTGTTTAATTCAAACTTTTTTAAAACTTCTAAATTTTTCAACTTTATTTATTTTTTTTTTTTTGTACATAACTTAAAATGTCGAAATATGCTTACAGTTCTAACAATTGCGCTCTGTGATTGGTCGGAGACACGATGTGACTTTCCCACTGGTATTCTATGATCGGTTATTGACAATACATAATATATTTCATGTATTAAATCAGTATTTTTTACGCATTTGAACGATAAAAACATAATTCATATCTATAAAAAAAAAGTGAAGATGGAGCATTTTAATAAATTGTTTTTACATAACAAGGTTATTGTAGCATTGAATGCTGACAAAGAGAAGTATTTAAACTTTGAAACAAGTACATGTGGTATCACTATTAGAAATGTATGTATGCATTGTAATAACAGTAATGAATTAAATTTCTTTGGAATACCGAAAAAATTCCACTCTTATGTTGATGGTTATGTGAGATTGAAATCTCCAGAGAAGATTGCACTCATAGAGAATGCCAACATAAAAATAATCATTGATGATAGAGGACAACTCCTTGCTACTTTTGCAGGTAACAAATTACCTACTGATACATCCAATCGTCACCTTTCGGGTTTTAACATTCAAAGGAAGATCAATAAAAGAAAGTCATACTCTTCTACTAATATCGTAAGCCATATCTTGTCTGCGTGCCGAAACTGTTACCTGTGTAAAAATAATGTGATAATAGACATTGAAATTGCCAGAAAAATAAAAAGGGCATTGTCAGAAAATATCACTATGGGATATAAAGATGAATCGATGAAAAACAAAGCACCAGCAAACGTTACTGTCATTGATCAAACAGTCATTGATCCAAATAATACCAAAGACGAAACGCATATTGAGCCTGTTGATGAGACACCAGTAAAAACTGTCTATGACTCAAAATGGAATAATGATTATTATACTGATTACGAACTAATAGAAGACAATAGCTATAATATCAAGAGAGAACATGGTGAACTATTTTATGGAGCAGATTCAAAATGTTCAAAGTTAATCCTTGATATTAATAATGTATCATAATATATTTTTGTATTAATATTCTACATAGTATTATTTCATTAAAAATATATTATGCATTACATTGTTATGTGTTAATTATTTTTAGAGTAAGCTACCATATCAAACGTTTAGAATGTCTAATAAAACGTCGGAGATGTAAGAAAAGGAATTCGCCTCCTGTAA
>NW_028300478.1:131299-181226 GCF_049724085.1 Artemia sp. Qi Xiang Cuo
TCTTTGGTGTCCAAAAGGCTAAGGGCATTCAGGTGAAGCTGTCAGAGAATGCTGAGAGGAGTGTCAAACTAAATCAAAACACACTATGCGGATGCAGAGTTGTCAAAAGGGTGTAACTCAGGATTGACAGAGGGTATTAAGCTAGAACTTTCAGAGAATAATGAGGAGAATGATAAATTGGCCAAAAAGGAAATATTACCAACGGGTTGTAAATTGAGTTGAAACTTCCAGGAATTGGTGAGGGGATGTTCAACTGACTAAAAGGCAATATAATAGCACTACTTGTGCTACTAATACTCCTGCTACTAGTGTGACAACTACTACAAGTTGTCACAAGGGATATTAAGGGGAAAATTTTCAGGGAATATTGAGGGGGAAGTTGAACTGAATCAAAACACACTGTGTGCATGCAGTTTGTCAAAAAGGCGTATCAGACATATTTTAGAAACTAATTCGTGTATAAAGTTGAAATTTACAGGGCTTGTTGTGTGGGTAGTTGAACTAACCAAAATGTAATATTTGCATACTACTACTACTTCTACCGCTACTACTACTATTACTGCTGTTACTACTACTACTGCTACTAAAGCTGATGGTATTAAGATGTCTCAGGGAATTTTGGCACAGTGTTGAACTAAATCTAAACACTATGTTCATGCAGGCTGTCTAAAGGACGCATGAGCCGTACTTCGGGGACTGTTAAACTTTATTAAGTTGAAACTCTCAGCGTGTCTTGAGGGGCATGTTAAAAAACAAACAAAAGAAGCTATGTGCATCCCGCTACTATGTCTAGAACTATTGCTATTACTGAAGCTAAGGGTATTTAGGTAAAGCTTTCAGGGAATGTGTAGGGGGATGTTGAACTGAGCCAAAACACACTTTGAGTATGTAGGTTGTCAAAAGGGTGTACCAGCAGTATTTCAGGAACGGTTTAGTTGATTAAATTGAACATTTCAGTGTATGTTGAGGAAAATCTTGAGCTAATCAAAAGGCACTATGTGTCTACTG
This sequence comes from Artemia sp. Qi Xiang Cuo, assembly GCF_049724085.1. Lineage (NCBI taxonomy): Eukaryota > Metazoa > Arthropoda > Branchiopoda > Anostraca > Artemiidae > Artemia > Artemia sp. Qi Xiang Cuo. The sequence goes on from NW_028300478.1 coordinate 132,308, forward strand.
TTACTGCTGCTACAATTACTGTAGCTAGTGAGGCTAATGATAATAAGGCAAAACTTTCAACTTAATCATAACAAATTACATGCATGTGGGTTTTCAAAAGAGCATGTAAGAATATTTCAAGAACGTCTTAGAGTACCTAGTTGAAATTTCAAGGCATGTTGAGGGGATGTTTAACTAACCAATAGGCACTATGTGCATGTTACCACTTTTGCTACTATTACTGGTGCCACGACTTACTTATACTGAAGATAAGGGTATTAAGGTGAAACTTTCAAAGACGATTTTAGGGCATGTTGAAGTAAATCAAAACACTGTGTGGATTAAGATTGTCCAAAGGATGTTTAAGCAATTTTTCAGGAACAGCTTAGAGTATTAAGTTGAAACTTTCAGGGCCTGTTGAGAAAGATAATGAGCTAATCAAATGGCACTTTTTGCATTCTGCTACAACTACTACTTCTGCTAATTTTGCTACAATTACTGTGACTATTGCTACTGAGGCTAAGGGTAGGAAGATGAAACTTTCAGGGAAGGTATAGGGGGATGTTCAACTAAATCAAAACACACTTTTTGCACGCAGGCTGTCAAAATGGCGTATCAGCAATATCTCAGAGATGGTCTATTAAGTTGAAAATTTCAGGGCACTTTAAGGGGCATATTGAATTAGCCAAAAGCCACTATGTGTATATTACTACTACTACTACTATAAGTGGTACTAACACTACTACTACATTACAACTACCAGTTCTACAATTGCTACTACTACTTCTACTAAGGCTCACAAGAATAAAATAAAACAAAACCTTTACCAAAATTTTTATTATTTCATGTAAATGGGATAAAATAAACTTCTGAAAAGTTATAAAGGAAAAAAAATATTAATAAAATTAAATTTTTGGCACACTATGAATCACCGATCAAACTCCTAAAGTGGGAAACAAACTGTTTCCAGTTGTATATGAAAATAGGCCCTAGGAAGAAAAATTTACTTACAATTTATTATTTGTATAAGGTCTGGAAAATAAGAGTTAAATCCTTAATTAACTCATAGAATTTTATATTTCTTTTAATGATAATTCAAGTTGAATCATTACGTTTTTTTAATGGATTTATCGCTTTGTCTGGCATGCTTTTAATTGTGATTTCGGCCAAGCGGAATATTTTTGATTGATTTGTGGTACGCAAAGCATTGTGATTTGTAACAAGCAAAATATTGAGATTTTTGACAAGCAAAATGTTTCGCAAATAAGCTTCCAGCTAAAAATTTCCAATGGGAAGGAATGGTATGGGTCACAACAGTTTTGAGGGTGAATTCTTTGAAGTATATGGGTAAACATTTATTTTTCACTTGAGCAGTTCTCAGATTTGATCACCATCTGATGAGCACAACGTGACGAATAGAAATATTTCGTGATGCTGCAATATCCTTTTATGTTTAGTTGACTACGACGGGTACAAATGTGTTGATTTAAATGCTACCTTTAGCCCCCCCCCTCTCTCTCTCTTTTGTCTCTCTCTCTCTCTCTCTCTCTCTCTCTCTCTCTCCCTCTCTCTCTTTCTCTCCCTCTCTCTCTCTCCATTTCATGGATATGTCCTTTAATCGCATCTCTTATGTTTCAGAAAAGAACGCCTGGAATACCAATATTTGAATTTGAGCAAAAACACCGCTTAGAGCCATTCGAGTCTAGTTTGTCACCGGAACAGCTTGGATCCTATGCTATTAAATTTCCAGAACTGCTCATGAGCTAATTGAACGAATCTGCTCTGTTCAGGGGTTTGTTCTGAACAGACCTTTCCACACATTTGTTCGTAATTGGAATTGACCTGTTTCGCATAATTAGCTGATATTTTGGGCTTCCTTTTCTTTTATTTCTGTTGTCCACTATCATTTTTTTTTTGTCTTGAATCTATTTCTTCGTAAATCAATAGGAATTTTAAATATCTTTTTGTGTATCAATCAAGAATGCTTTAAAGCCGTTTCGTCATTAATTTGGGGGTTAATTTGGCGGTCAAGTTTTTTTGGGTATTAATGTTGAGTGTTTCTTCCAAAGGGGGGGAGTGGGGATCTCCAGTTTCTAAAGAATTAATTAGCCTAAGATTTTGAAAAATTGTCTTAAAATTTTTCAAAACGCAAGTCAGAAAAAAAATATATTGTACGAATAAAAGTAGAACATTTCCTTAATTGTTACTGTGTATTTTTTTCCAAAACGAGTTTCAATTTAACAGGCCGAAAAGTGGAAGATTTTAATGAACTGAATTAGGAATTCCGCTCTGGTTTGCAGAAGAGGATGTTAATTTGTTTTTGCTCTGGGCCCAGCCTGGATTTTTATTAACCCTTTTTGATTGGTTTCCAATAATATTAAATGCCTGTAAGGCTTTTATTTACGTGTATTTAAGGTTTTAGTATTCAGGTAAATTTTTAGGCTGCATACCTTCAGTAAAGAGGAATTTATTATCTGTACTTTTGATTTCTATATTTGGCATGACAGATTTTATACAATTTTCATTGAATCTCCTACGTATTCACCGTTGCTTATAAGATTGTTGAAATTAATAAATGTATGAATATTATTTTCTTCTTCTGTTTTTTTTTTTTTTTTAGAGGAGTATACATTTTTTTTTTATAGAGAGTATACATGTCGATTGCCCTAAAATAAAAAAAATTTACTACATCCTGCATACCACATTTTGTGAATTACGTTTGGCTCCAATTAAAATAAATATTGGGGGAAAATGACGATATTCCTCATTATTATTAAATAATTTCTTAAAACATTGCCTTTCCATTAAAAAAAAAAATCAAAAATATGAAAAAAGGATGAATAATTCTAAATAAATGCAGTTAAAACTGCGATGCAAATAGAAACCGAACGATTTATACTATTTATAACTCTTAAAAAAAAACAAATTTAACTATGAGGGTAGGATGAATGTTCTTAAAAAGGACTATTTTATTGAGAAATCATCCTTCCGATTAATTCCTTGTCAATGACGATTAACTATATTTCTTTAAGGAATGAAAGTAACTTGATTAAACTAAGCAGAAACTTGCTCCAGTTGCAAAATTTGCACTTTACTGAAAAAATATAAATGTTTTTACTTTTATAACTTTAATAAATCAAATAATATTTACATTTTGATTACTAAATATCAGTATATGTATATTAAACTGACAATGCACATTCATTTGTATTTTTTTGTAAAGTGCAAATTATGTTCTGGCCTTGGGAAGGCATAGGGGTTTTGAGCCCAACTTATGTTAATTTCTGCATGTTTTGAGTTTGACTCGGTTATTTATTGTAATTTCTGTTTGTTTTGGGTTTCATTTATTTATCTATGCTGATTTGTGGTAATTTCACGCTTGGTAGATTATTTGATTTTATTTTTGCTTATTTTTTGTTTAATGGAGTTCTTTACTTTTCTTTGAAAAACTTATTTTGTGGAAAAAGTTTTTTTAATTGATTTCTGTTTGTTTCATATTGACAGAGTCTTTTCAGGGAAAAAGAAAATAATTCTTAAAATCTTTTCGTTTTTTAAGAATTTATAGTTTGGCCTGCTATTTGTATGCTGGAGAAAAATTTTCAGCAATTTTTAACAACATACACCCTTTTAAGAATCTGGACACAAATAGTAGTGTTTAATTTAGTTTCATACCTCCTCTAGTTGACCTGAAATAGAAAACTTAATACCATTTGCAAAATAATTTGTTTACTTTCTTTGATAGCTTGGATACACTTACTCTATTTTGATTTGGTTGAATTTTAAGAGTAGAAGAAGCCCCGAAAGTTTGAACATAATACCCTCAGTCGTTCTTGGGATTCTGCTGAGATTCCTTATTGGGAATTATCATTATCCCAGTGAATTTTGATTTAATCTTAAGTCAATATTTAGTTTTTATACATAATGGGCAAATGGGAGGGTGGGAGTGAGAGGGGAACTGGTTACCCTCCAATCACTTTCGACTATTAAAAAGGCATTAGCACTTTCTATTTTCAATCAAATGAACGCTTTTTGAAGTTCCTAGGGCAACTCCTTCGATACAACGTGCCCTATTCTAAACAGCAACAACAACAAAACATAATACATTATACCCACATCGATCTTTACTATAAATACTTTCTAAAACCACACTGGGTATACGTGACGTAAGAAACTAAGAGAAGAAAGGAAATAATAAAAGATAAATAAAACCAAAAGAGGGTGAGAAAACGAGGATTTTGTCAGCCAGTGGTAAAATATGAAGACGAAAAACCAGCAAATATTTTGACAAGGACCTCTGCCAAGTCGTCCTCAGTGCTAATAAAAAAGAAAAAAAATAACAATAATCTAACCTTTTAGAGTTCACTAGACAAGATCCGAACAAACACTGAATGAAAGACAAACGCTGAAACCAATGGAAAAAAGGGTTTTACCGAAGAGATTGTGCAAGAATCTTTTGCTTAGCAATACTTTTTGCTCTTTTGTCATTTCGATTTTCATTAGATATGTTAATAGGTTCTCTTAAATTTGATTGGGTGCAAAAATCAAAAGTCTTTTAGTATTAAATTGTTATAAATTGGGCTTAATGAAATGTCTACGGTGTCCCTATTTATAGCCAAATTCCTGTTTATATATTTTTTTTATCTCAATTACCTCTTTGAAAGATTGCGGTAGGCCATTTACAGTAGATAAGTCAGAAAAAAAATATATTGTACGAATAAAAGTAGAACATTTCCTTGATTGTTACTGTGTATTTTTTTTTCCAAAACGAGTTTCAATTTAACAGGCTGAAAAGTGGAAGATATTAATGAAGTGAATTAGGAATTCCGCCCTGGTTTGCAGAAGAGGGTGTTAATTTTTTATTGCTCTGGGCCCAGCCTGGATTTTTATTTACCCTTTTTGATTGGTTTCTAATATTATTAAATGCCTGTAAGGCTTTTATTTACGTGTATTTAAGGTTTTAGTATTCAGGTAAATTTTTAGGCTGCATACCTTCAGTAAAGAGGAATTTATTATCTGTACTTTTGATTTCTATATTTGGCATGACAGATTTTATACAATTTTCATTGAATCTCCTACGTATTCACCGTTGCTTATAAGATTGTTGAAATTAATAAATGTATGAATATTATTTTCTTCTTCTGTTTTTTTTTTTTAGAGGAGTATACATTTTTTTTTATAGAGAGCATACATTTCGATTGCCCTAAAAGAAAACACATTTCCTGCATCCTGCATACCACATTTTGTGAATTACGTTTGGCTCCAATTAAAATAAATATTCGGGGAAAATGACGATATTCCTCATTATTATTAAATCATTTCTTAAAATATTGCCTTTCCATTAAAAAAAAATTCAAAAATATGAAAAAAGGATGAATAAACCTAAATAAATGCAGTTAAAACTGCGATGCAAATAGAAACCGAACGATTTATATTATTTATAACTCTTTAAAAAAAAAGAAGTTAACTATGAGGGTAGGATGAATGTTCTTAAAAAGGACTATTTTATTGAGAAATCATCCTTCCGATTAATTCCTTGTCAATGACGATTAACTATATTTCTTTAAGGGATGAAAGTAACTAGATTAAACTAAGCAGAAACTTGCTCCAGTTGCAAAATTTGCACTTAACTGAAAAAATATAAATGTTTTTACTTTTATAACTTTAATAAATCAAATAATATTTACATTTTGATTACTAAAAAACCAACAAAGAGAAAAATCTCTAAAAAAAAAACAAACAAACGATATACTTGAGGGATATTTTATTTTGTAATAGTTATCCAATTAAGTTCATTGATAAAATAATTGAAAATAGACGGGCCAAACATAGTAGTAGGGTTATTGAGGTTTCTCAGTCTTTAGATTTAGTTGTATCAAAAAGCTTCATTTCATTACCATATGTGCCTGGTTTGGGGGAGAAACTTTCACGGGTTTTACGTAAATTTGGTATTGATACATGTTTCCAATCGCTGAGGCCAATGAGTAGTTTTTTTAGTTCTGGTAAAGATTTAACTCGGGGAAATTTAGTAAGTGGGGTGTATAAAATTCCGTATTCTTGTGGGAAGTTCTATATTGGTAGGACTCACCAACAATTTGTTGAAAGGTTTATTGAACACCGTAATTCAATAGAAAAAACCCTACAATTAAGCGAGCCTCCAGAAACTTTCGTTTCAGCTTTAGCAGAGCATATTTGGCTTCAACCAGATCATTTTGTAAAATTTGATGAAGCCTTGGCTATTTCTAATGATAAGGGGTACACCCAATGGGCAAGGGAAGCCATAGAAATTAAAAAACATATGTTTGCTAACCTTTCCATAATTAGGGACACGGGTCATTTAAATATTGACCCAATTTATAATAACCTTCTAAAGAGTGAATCAATTATCAATAAGGGAGTAATGATTTTAAATAATCACCAGGGGACTATTTTACCTGCTAGACCAAAACGATTTGCTTCAGTAAAAGCTAACAAAAGGATTAATTCGCAACTGAATAATTAAAGTAATTTACAGTTTTTTTATTTTTCCTCAGATACTCTGGTGTCCTCACTGAAGTAACTCTATATTAGCATCTTTTCCCTACGTGGATTAGTTTGCGCCGATTGTACATTTTTTTTTTTTTTTGGTGGTTGTTTTTTTTGTTTTTATTTTTATCTTTTTTTTTTTTTTTTTTTGTGTCTTTCGTGCTGAAGACGCCTTGTTTGTATACAGGCGAAATATACGCGTTGTTTTGTTTCTGTTGTTTTTCTTTATACTTGAGGGATATTTTATTTTGTAATAGTTATCCAATTAAGTTCATTGATAAAATAATTGAAAATAGACGGGCCAAACATAGTAGTAGGGTTATTGAGGTTTCTCAGTCTTTAGATTTAGTTGTATCAAAAAGCTTCATTTCATTACCATATGTGCCTGGTTTGGGGGAGAAACTTTCACGGGTTTTACGTAAATTTGGTATTGATACATGTTTCCAATCGCTGAGGCCAATGAGTAGTTTTTTTAGTTCTGGTAAGGATTTAACTCGGGGAAATTTAGTAAGTGGGGTGTATAAAATTCCGTGTTCTTGTGGGAAGTTCTATATTGGTAGGACTCACCAACAATTTGTTGAAAGGTTTATTGAACACCGTAATTCAATAGAAAAAATCCTACAATTAAGCAAGCCTCCAGAAACTTTCGTTTCAGCTTTAGCAGAGCATATTTGGCTTCAACCATATCATTTTATAAAATTTGATGAAGTCTTGGCTATTTCTAATGATAAGGGGTAAACCCAATGGGCCAGGGATGCCATAGAAATTAAAAAACATATGTTTGCTAACCTTTCCATAAATAGGGATACGGGTAATTTTAATATTGACCCAATTTATGATAACCTTCTAAAGAGTGAATCAATTTTCAATAAGGGAGTAAAGATTTTAAATAATCACCAGGGGACTATTTTACCTGTTAGACCAAAACGATTTGCTTCAGTAATAGCTAACAAAAGGATTATTTCGCAACTGAATAATTCAATTAATTTACAGTTTTTTTTTTTTTCCTCAGTTACTCTGGTGTACACACTTAATTAAATATATTTTATCATCTTTTCCATACGTTTTTTTTTTTGGGCCGTTTTTACATTTTTTTTTTTTTTTTTTTGGTGGGTTTTTTTTTGGTTTTTATTTTTATCTTTTTTTTTTTTTTGTTTTTTTTTTGTCTTTTGTGCTGAAGACGCCTTGTTTGTATACAGGCGAAATATCCGCGTTGTTTTGTTTCTGTTGTTTTCCTTTTCTCTCCACTGGCCACAGTCTCGTTTGTTTTTTTTTGTTTTTTTATAGATTTTTATATTTGTTGATTTTTAGTCATGGCTGGCCGGTTCGGCTTAAGCTCTTTCATTAGCAACCTAGTAAGAGACGATCAGGTCCAATGTTAAGAAATATAAAAACCCATAGTTCCTACAAAAGGAGCCAGATCAAAACAAAAAGTACACCATTAGAACCGCCTTGTCAGAAACCCCTGTAAAGGAAACTTTCTGTCCCTTGGCTTGAACAGCAAGGGAAATATATTGGCTTGAAAATCAAGACAAGTGACAGCTATTACAATATTCTGCCTAAACGGGATATTTTTTTCTTTTTTTCTCTTTTCTTTGTTTCCAGAGATAGCTTGGCACTGGAACATCTTAGAGAGTTGTTCAATAGCTCATTTTAAAGGAAATTAATTGGGTTAAAAACCTTTTGTAACTAAAATAAATTATTTCTAAAAGAGACTAAATTTTTCCACCAAAAACTGCATTTTCGATGTCTTTTCACACTGCAGTCTTTCAAACATAGTCGTATACCAGCGGTAAGATTTGAACCCACGCCTCCGAAGAGACTGGTGGCTAACACCAGTGCCTTGGACCACTCGGCCAGGCTGCCTCTAATAATTTGGGTTGCAGCAGTAGCTAGCAACCTAGCAAGAGACGATCAGTCCCATGCTAAGAAATATAAAAACCCAAAACTCCTAAAAATAGAGTCAGATCAAAACAAAACTACATCATTAGAACTACCTTGTCTGAAACCCTACTAGATAAATAATGAAAGTCATCATAGTTTTTTATATTAGAGCTATGACGTGAATAGAAAAACACGAAAATATATTGTTGTTTCTGAAGACGTCATGAAATAATATCATTGCGCCATGACGTCAATAAAATCATTACGCCGTGACGTCGTAATTACTACTTAAGAACGACAAAGCTGTAAATGTTCTCATTCTTGATTAGATAATGGTTAGTTACATTAAAAGACGATCATTGGAATAACATACCACTGCATACATTGGACTTAGTTAGCTACTTGATTGCTTGAGGTTCTTCTCTTACTATTTCAAAGAAGAAAAATTTCAAAGTTACTTTTGTTTCAGTTACTTACTATTTCAAAGTAAGCTTTTTCCTGTTTGTAATGATCCGGGTTGCAGCGGTAGCTAGCAACCTAGTAAGAGACGACCACTTCCAATGTTAAGAAATATAAAAACTCATAGTTCCTAAAAAAGGATCCGGGTTGCAGCGGTAGCTAGCAACCTAGTAAGAGACGATCACGTCCAATGTTAAGAAATATAAAAACCCATAGTTCTTAAAAAAAGAGTCAGATCAAAACAAAAAGTACACCATTAGAACCGCCTTGTCCGAAACCCCTGCATAGTAAAATTTCTGTCCCTTGGCTTGAACAGCAAGGGAAATATATTGGCTTGAAAATCAAGAAAAGTGGCAGCTACTACAACATTCTGCTTAAACGGGATATTTTTTTCTTTTTTCTTTTTTTTTTTCTTTTTTTGTATCCAGAGATAGCTGGCACTGGAACATCGTAGAGGGTTGTTCAATAGCTCATTTTAATGGAAATTAATTGGGTTAAAAATCTATAGTAACTAAAATAAATTATTTCTAAAAGAGAATAAATTTTTCCACCAAAAACTGCATTTTTGATGTCTTTTCACACTGCAGTCTTTCAAACATAATCGTATACCAGCGGTAAGAATTGAACCCACGCCTCTGAAGAGACTGGTGGCTAACACCAGTGCCTTGGACCACTCGGCCAGGCTGCCTCTCATAAATAAATATATATGTGAATTTGGGTTGCAGCAGTAGCTAGCAACCTAGTAATAGACGATCAGTCCAATGCTAAGAAATATAAAAACCCAAAACTCCTAAAAATAGAGTCAGATCAAAACAAAAGTACATCATTAGATTATAATAAAGAACGACCTCTTGCCTATACTAAATTATATAGGCCACTTAACTATAGTATAGGTTAGTAAATTTACATTAAAAGACGATCACAGAAATAACAAACCATTCCATACATTGGACTTTGTTAGCTACTAATTGATTGTTTGAGTTTCATCTCTTACTATTTAAAAGAAGAAAAAGCCGTAGGCTTTTTTCTGTTTGTATTTATAGTTAAAAAACGAACTCAAGTCCAAAGAAACTGAACCCTGTGGTACATTCACATTATCTTCATTATTTTAGCTAGAATATAATAAAGATCAAACTCTTTCCTATACTAACTTCCATACGCAACTTCACTATATTTAAGATTACAGTATTTATATTTTTACATTAAAAGACAATCACTGAAATAACAAACCATTCCATACATTTGAATTTGGGTTGCAGCAGTAGCTAGCAACCTAGTAATAGACGATCAGTCCAATGCTAAGAAATATAAAAACCCAAAACTCCTAAAAATAGAGTCAGATCAAAACAAAAGTACATCATTAGATTATAATAAAGAACGACCTCTTGCCTATACTAAATTATATAGGCCACTTAACTATAGTATAGGTTAGTAAATTTACATTAAAAGACGATCACTGAAATAACAAACCATTCCATACATTGGACTTTGTTAGCTACTAATTGATTGTTTGAGTTTCATCTCTTACTATTTAAAAGAAGAAAAAGCCGTAGGCTTTTTCCTGTTTGTATTTATAGTTAAAAAACGAACTCAAGTCCAAAGAAACTGAACCCTGTGGTACATTCACATTATCTTCATTATTTTAGCTAGAATATAATAAAGATCAAACTCTTCCCTATACTAACTTCCATACGCAACTTCACTATAGTTAAGATTACAGTATTTATATTTTTACATTAAAAGACAATCACTGAAATAACAAACCATTCCATACATTTGAATTTGGGTTGCAGCAGTAGCTAGCAACCTAGTAATAGACGATCAGTCCAATGCTAAGAAATATAAAAACCCAAAACTCCTAAAAATAGAGTCAGATCAAAACAAAAGTACATCATTAGATTATAATAAAGAACGACCTCTTGCCTATACTAAATTATATAGGCCACTTAACTATAGTATAGGTTAGTAAATTTACATTAAAAGACGATCACTGAAATAACAAACCATTCCATACATTGGACTTTGTTAGCTACTAATTGATTGTTTGAGTTTCATTTCTTACTATTTAAAAGAAGAAAAAGCCGTAGGCTTTTTCCTGTTTGTATTTATAGTTAAAAAACGAACTCAAGTCCAAAGAAACTGAACCCTGTGGTACATTCACATTATCTTCATTATTTTAGCTAGAATATAATAAAGATCAAACTCTTCCCTATACTAACTTCCATACGCAACTTCACTATAGTTAAGATTACAGTATTTATATTTTTACATTAAAAGACAATCACTGAAATAACAAACCATTCCATACATTGGACTTAGTTAGCTACTTGATTGTTTGAGTTTCGTCTCTTATAATATAAGGACCCGTAAGACTACAAAGCTGAAACATTAATGGCTTTATCCAAGCAAGCTTCAAGTAAATTAAAGATAATAGTACTACACAAAAACAAGGCATAGTATCATGAAAAGAGAAAAGCAAAGGTATTTAATAGACCAGTTGTATGGAAAAGTTAAAATTGAGAGAGAAAAGTCAAGTATTTATGTTAGACAAGGATCTTTTGAAAATTTGCTTCTCTGCAGTAAAATACCTTGTCCAGTCGGGCAAAGCCATTATAATAAAGAACGAATATTTTACTGATTATCTACTAATAACCATATATGACGTAATAAGTGACATGACGTAATATCTAAAACCTACTGTGTACTAATAACCATACATGACTTAATTAGCGACGTGACGTAAAAATTTAAAAAAATTAATTTTTATTTTATTTTCTATTTTAGTTCAGAATCGCTAAAAATATAAACTGCAAAAATATTTATGGTGTCTGAACAATAGTTTTAATCTTTTAATTTTTACAGTAAAGAACGATCTCTCTCCCATTGTAACTGATATGTTACATTAAAAGACGATCATTGGAATAAAAAGTTATTGCCTGCATTGGACTTAGTTAGCTACTTGATCGTTTGAGGTTCGTCTCTTACTATTTCAAAGAAGAAAAAGCCGTAGGCTTTTTCTGTTTGTAATATTTTACAGCCCATAATTCGTAAAAATGGAGTCAGATCGAAACACAATCCGGGTAGCAGCGGTAGCTAGCATCCGGGTTGCAGCGGTAGCTAGCAACGTAGTAAGAGACGCTCACGTCCAATGTTAAGAAATATAAAACCCATAGTTCCTAACAAAGTACTTTTCAAAAGGCATTTCAGAACAATTTCTTTTCTTAATGTCCTTCCTAAACCCATTTTACAAGTTGAAGTACCCATCCTTTTCACCCACAACTTTACTTTACAGCTTTTTTGAATGCTCCAACACCAAGCAATACTTTTCAAAAGGCATTTCAGAACAATTTCTTTTCTTAATGTCCTTCCTAAACCCATTTTACAGGTTGAAGTTCCCATCCTTTTCACCCCTCAATTTTACTTTACAGCTTTTTGAATGCTCCAACACAAAGCAATGCTTTTCAAAAGGCATTTCAGAACAAGTTCTTTTCATAATATCCCTCCTAAACCCATTTTACAAATTGAAGTACCCATCCTTTTTCACACACAACTTTACTTTACAGCCTTTTGAATGCGCCAACACCAAGCAATACTTTTCAAATACATTTCAGAACAAGCTCTTTTCTTAATGTCCATCCTAAACCCATTTTAAAAGTTGAAGTACCCATCCTTTTCACCCACAACTTTACTTTACAGCTTATTGAATGCCCAACACCAAGCAATACCTTTCAAAAGAATTTCAGAACAAGTTCTTTTCTTAGTGACCGTCCTAAACCCATTATACAAATTGGAGTACCCATCCTGTTCACCCAAAACTTTACTTTACAGCTTTTTGAATGCTCCAACGCCAAGCAATACTTTTCAAAGGGCATTTCAGAACAAGTTCTTTTCTTAATGTCCTTCCTAAACCAATTTTACAAGTTGAAGTACCCATCCTTTACACCCACAACTTTACTTTACTTCTTTTTAAATGCCAAAACACCAAGCAATACTTTTCAAAAGGCATTTCATAACAAGTTCCTTTCTTAATATCACTCCTAAGCCCATTTTACAAGTTGAAGTACTCATCCTTTTAACCCACAACTTTACTTTACAGCTTTTGAATGCTCCAACACCAAGCAATACTTTTCAAAGGGCAATTCAGAACAAGTTCTTTTCATAATGTCAGGTTAGGTTAGATTAGGTTAGACTAAATTAAATTAGGTTAAGTCAGGTTAGGTTAGCTAAGTTAGGTTAGGTTAGCTAGTAAACATCTCCCAATGTTTAAGTTAGGTTAGGTTAGATTAAGTTATGTTAGGTTAGCCTACGTACGCACGCGTACGAACAAGTTCTTTTCTTACTGTCAGGTTAGGTTAGACTAAATTAAGTTAGGTTACATTAGGTTAGGTTAAGTCAGGTTAGGTAAGTTAGGTTAGCTAAGTTAGTTTAGGTTAGCTAGTAAACATCTCTCCATGTTTAAGTTAGGTTAGGCTAGATTAAGTTAGGTTAGGTTAAGTTAGCCTACGTACGCGTGAGTATGTAGCCTAACCTAACCTAACTTCACCAAGCCTAACTTAATCTAGCCTAACCTAACCTAACTTAAACATGGAGATATGTTTACTAGCTAACCTATCCTAACCTAACTTAGCTAACCTAACCTAACTTACCTAACCTGACTTAACCTAATCTAACCTAACCTAACTTAGTCTAACCTAACCTAACCTGACATTAAGAAAAGAACTTGTTCGTATGCGCGCGTACGTAGGCCAACCTAACTTAACCTAACCTAACATAACTTAATCTAGCCTAACCTAACCTAACTTAAACATGGGAATAGGTTTACTAGCTAACCTAACTTAGCTAACCTAACCTAACTTACCTAACCTGACTTAACCTAACCTAATCTAACCTAACTTAATTTAGTCTAACCTAACCTAACCTGACATTAAGAAAAGAACTTGTTCTGAAATGCCTTTGAAAAGTATTGCTTGGTGTTGGAGCATTCAAAAGCTGTAAAGTAAAGTTGTGGGTTACAAGGATGAGTACTTCAACTTGTAAAATGGGTTTAGGAGGGTTATTAAGAAAAGAACTGGTTGTGAAATGCCTTTTGAAAAGTATTGCTTGGTGTTGTAGCATTCAGAAAGCCGTAAAGTAATCTTGTGGGTGAAAAGGATTGGAATTTCAACTTGTAAAATGGGTTTAGGAAGGAGATTAAGAAAAGAACTTGTTCTGAAATGCCATTTGAAAAGTATTGCTTGGTGTTGGAGCATTCAAAAAGCTGTAAAGTAAAGTTTTGTGTGAAAAGGATGGATACTTCAATTTGTAAAATGGGTTTAGGATGGTCAATAAGAAAGGAAACTGTTCTGAAATGCATTTGAAAAGTATTGCTTGGTGTTGGGCATTCAATAAGCTGTAAAGTAAAGTTTTGTGTGTAAAGGATGGGCACTTCAATTGGTAAAATGGGGTTAGGAGGGACATTAAGAAAAGAACTTGTTGTGAAATGCCTTTGAAAAGTATCGCTTGGTGTTGGCGCATTCAAAAGACTGTAAAGTAAAGTTGTGTGTGAAAAGGATGGGTACTTCAATTTGTAAAATGGGTTTAGGAGGGATATTATGAAAAGAACTTGTTCTGAGATGCCTTTTGAAAAGTATTGCTTGGTGTTGGGGCATACAAAAAGCTGTAAAGTAAAGTTGAGGGGTGAAAAGGATGGGAAGTTCAACTTATAAAATGGGTTTAGGAAGAAAATTAAGAAAAGAAATTGTTCTGAAATGCCTTTTGAAAAGTATTGCTGGGTGTTGGAGCATTCAAAAAAGCTGTAAAGTAAAGTTGTGGGTGACAAGGATGGGTACTTCAACTTGTAAAATGGGCTTAGGAGTGATATTAAGAAAGGAACTTGTTCTGAAATGCCTTTTGAAAAGTTTTGCTTGGTGTTGTGGCATTCAAAAAGCTGTAAAGTAAAGTTATGGGTATAAAGGATGGGAACTTCAACTTGTAAAATGGGTTTAGGAAGGACATTAAGAAAAGAACTTGTTCTGAAATGCCCTTTGAAAAGTAGTGCTAGGTTTTGGGGCATTCAAAAAGCTGTAAAGTAAAGTTGTGGGTGAAAAGGATGGGTACTTCAACTTGTAAAATGGGTTTAGGACAGTCACTAAGAAAAGAACTTGTTCTGAAATACCTTTGAAAAGTATTGCTTGGTGTTGGGCATTCAATAAGCTGTAAAGTAAAGTTGTGGGTGAAAAGGATGGGTACTTCAACTTGTAAAATGGGTTTAGGATGGACATTATGAAAAGAACTTGTTCTGAAATGCATTTGAAAAGTTTACAGTAAAGAACGATCTCTGGCCCATAGTAACTGATATATGTTTCCGGGTTGCAGCGGTAGCTAGCAACCTAGTAAGAGACGATCACGTCCAATGTTAAGAAATATAAAAACCCATAGGTCCTAAAAAAGGAGTCAGATCAAAACAAAAAGTACACCATTAGAACCGCCTTGTCAGAAACCCCTGTAAAGGAAACTTTCTGTCCCTTGGCTTGAACAGGAAGCGAAATATATTGGCTTGAAAATCAAGAAAAAAGGCAGCTATTACAATATTCTGCCTAAACGGGATATTTTTTTCTTTTTTTCTCTTTTCTTTGTTTCCAGTACAGTAAAGAACGATCTCTGGCCTATAGTAACTGATATAAGGTGGTTTATATTAAAGGACGATCATTAGAAGAGTATTATAATAAAGATTACATGAAGGACCGATATAGTTCATCATAAATGGTATTTGTCAATTAGTTTTTTTTATATAATTATCCATTATTATGTAAAATACAGTAATTTTTGGGCGGTTTTAACAAAAAATTTGTTTGTTAACTGAAACTACAATAAATCGTGAAAATTTCAAAACCGGGTTGCAGCGGTAGCTAGCAACCTAGTAAGAGACCATCACGTCCAATGTTAAGAAATATAAAAGCCCATAACTCCTAAAAAAAAAGTCAGATCAAAACAAAAAGTACACCATTAGAACCGCCATGTCTTAAACCCCTGTATAGGAAATACATAAAGGCTCGATCATCGAATAATGATTTAATATGTATTTCCAGACCAAAAAATTTAATTTTTTATATATCTTATTTTTCAGTTTAGAATGGCTACATTTATTGTGTAAACTGCTCTAGTCCGGGTTGCAGTGGTAGCTAGCAACCTAGTAAGAGACGACCACGTCCAATGTTAAGAAATATAAAAACCCATAGCTCCTAAAAAATGAGTCAGATCAAAACAAAAAGTACACCATTAGAACCGCCTTATCCGAAACCCCTGTATAGTAAAATTTCTGTCCCTTGGCTTGAACAGCAAGGGAAATATATTGGCTTGAAAATCAAGAAAAGTGGTAGCTACTACAACATTCTGCCTAAACGGGATATTTTTTTCTTCTTTTGTCTCCAGAGATAGCTTGGCACTGGAACATCGTAGAGAGTTGTTCAATGGCCCTTTTTAAAGGATATTAATTGGGTTACAAATCTATAGTAACTACAATAAATTATTTCTAAAAGAGAATAAATTTTTCCACCAAAAACTGCATTTTTGATGTCTTTTCACACTGCAGTCTTTCAAACATAATCGTATACCAGCGGTAAGATTTGAACCCACGCCTCCGAAGAGACTGGTGGCTAATACCAGTGCCTTGGACCACTCGGGCAGGCTGCCTCTAATAAATATATATGTGAATTTGGGTTGCAGCAGTAGCTAGCAACCTAGTAAGAGACGATCAGTCCAATGCTAAGAAATATAAAAACCCAAAACTCCTAAAAATAGAGTCAGATCAGTTACATTAAAGAACGATCTCTCTCCCATACTAACTGATATATGGTGCTTCCAGGTGTATTTACATAAAGGACGAATATAGCTCGTCATAAATAGTGTTTATCAATTATCCGGGTTGCAGCGGTAGCTAGCAACCTAGTCTGGGTTGCAGCGGTAGCTAGCAACCTAGTAAAAGACGATCACGTCCAATGTTAAGAAATATAAAAACCCATAGTTCCTAACAAAGGAGTCAGATAAAAACAAATAGTACACCATTAGAACCGCCTTGTCCAAAACCCCTGTATAGGAAACTTTCAGTCCCTTGGCTTGAACAGCAAGGGAAATATATTGGCTTGAAAATCAAGAAAATTACATTAAAACACGATCATTGGAATAACATACCACTGCATACATTGGACTTAGATAGCTACTTGATTGCTTGAGGATCGTCTCTTACTATTTTAAAGAAGAAAAAGCCGTAGGCTTTTTCCTGTTTGTAATGATATAGCATAAAAAGAAACCCAAGTTGTAACTGACGTCATCCTGGTTGTTATAGTAAAGAATTATAATAAAGATTCATTAAAAGACGATCATTGGAGTAATCCGGGTTGCAGCGGTAGCTAGTAACCTAGTAAGAGACGATCACTTCAAATCCGGGTTGCAGCGGTAGCTAGCAACCTAGTAAGAGACGATCACGTCCAATGTTAAGAAATATAAAAACCCATAGTTCTTAAAAAAAGAGTCAGATCAAAACATGTCAAGTCTAGATCCATCCGGAGAAACATCAAATACTGAGATAATGAAGAGTATTGTCAAAATACTATCAAGTCTGCATCAATCCGGAGAAACATCAAATACCTTAATGACGAGGCTTATCGCCTGAATACTATCAAGTCTGCATCGATCCAGAGGCACGAGTGATGATTTGTGTCGGAGAAATCATATTGAAAAGGATACTGTTTACAATATGTTGAAAAGATACAAAGGGATTAATTTTTTTTGAGGAACAGATGAGAAAACAAAAAAATTACATTAAAAAACCTTCTGTAGTCCATAGCAACCAAAGTGTTATAAGGGATCATTATACATATGACGATGCAAAACATATTTATTTTTAAATAACTCAATCTGGGTTGCAGCGGTAGCTAGCAACCTAGTAAGAGACGATAACGTCTCGTAATAAAAATGAAAATGTCCATAAGAGTTGGATTTTTATGCTGACTTTGAATATGTAGGTTTCATCAAGTTTAATTATACCCATCAAAAGTTACGAGCCTGGGAATATTTGCCCATATTTTAGAAAAAAGGGAAAAACACCCCTAATTCATAGATTACATTAAAGGGCGAACTATAGCCCATAGTAACTGGAATCCAGGTTGCTGCAGTAGCTTGCAACCTATCGGGGTTGTGGCGGTATCTAGCAACCTAGTGTATGTGTATGTGGTATGTGGCGGTGATCACGCCCCATAGTAAAAATGAAATAGTCAAACAGTTCGTCATAACGAACTGTTGTAGTAGGAGCGAATCGTCTTAAGAGTAACCGTAACTCTGAAAAACAGAATTTTAATATCAATAGATACGTCAAAAGAATAAGATTTTTATGATGATTTTAAATATTTAAGTTTAATCAAGTTTAGTTTTACTCATCAAAAGTTTTACAGTAAAGAACGATCTCTCGCCCATAGTAACTTATATATCGTGGTTCCAGGGGTAGCTGCAGGCTATCCAGATTGCAGCAGTATCCGTGTTGCAGCGGCAGCTGTAACCCGGAGTCTCTTCGTTACAATAAAGATCGGGGTTGCAGCGGTATCTAGCAACCTAGTAAGAGACGATCACGTCCAATGTTAAGAAATTTCCGGGTTGCAGCGGTAGCTAGAAACCTAGTAAGAGACGATCACGTCCAATGTTAAGAAATATTTACATTAAAAGACGATAATTGGATTAACAAAAATTTGTATACATTGGCATTAGTTAGCTACTTGATTGTTTGAGGTTCGTCTCTTACTATTTCAAAGAAGAAAAAGTCGCAGGCTTTCTCCTGTTTGTAATCAGTTTATTATCCGGGTAGCAGCGGTAGCTAGCAACTTACATAAAGGACCAATATAGTTCATCATAAATGGTATTTGTCAATTATGTCTGCTTATATAATCCAGGTTGCAGCGGTAGCTAGTAGCCTAGTAAGAGACGATCACGCCTCAAAGTGAAAACTAAAGTAACCCATAACTCCTGAAAAAAGATTCAGATTAAAATCCGGGTTACAGCAGTAGCTAGCAACCTAGTAAGAGATTACATTAAAGAATCCGGGTTGCAGCGGTAGCTAGCAACCTAGTAAGAGACGATCACGTCCAATGTTAAGAAATATTAAAACCCATAGCTCCTAAAAAAGGAGTCAGATCAAAACAAAAAGTACACCATTCCAACCGCCTTGTCCGAAACCCCTGTATAGTAAAATTTCTGTCCCTTGGCTTGAACAGCAAGGGAAATATATTGGCTTGAAAATCAAGAAAATTGACTTTATAACCACGTTATTCTCCACAAACGGTATATTTTTTTCTTTCTCTTTTTTTCTTGTTTTCCAGAGATAGCTTGGCACTGGAACATCTTAGAAAGTTGTTCAATAGCTCATTTAAAAGGAAATTAATTGGTTTACAAATCTAAAGTAGCTAAAATAAATTATTTCTAAGAGAGAATAAATTTTTCCACCAAAAACTGCATTTTTGATGGCTTTTCATACTGCAGTCTTTCAAACATAATCGTATACCAGCGGTATCCGGGTTGCAGCGGTAGCTAGCAATCCGGGTTGCAGCGGTAGCTAGCAACCTAGTAAGAGACGATCACGTCCAATGTCTGGGTTGCAGCGGTACCTATTAACCTAGTAAGAGACGATCACGTCCAATGTTAAGAAATATAAAAACCCATAGCTCCTAAAAAAGGAGTCAGATCAAAACAAAAAGTACACCATTAGAACCGCCTTATCCGAAATCCTTGTATAGTAAACTTTCTGTCCCTTGGCTTGAGCAGAAAGGGAAATATATTGGCTTGAAAATCAAGAAAAGTGGCAGCTACTACAACATTCTGCCTAAACGGGATATTTTTTTTTTCCAGAGATAGCTTGGCACTGGAACATCGTAGAGAGTTGTTCAATAGCTCATGTTAAAGGAAATTAATTGGGCTACAAATCTATAGTAACTAAAATAAATTAGTTCTAATAGACCACGAGGTAAGATATTGCGCAGTTAGGAAGGTTGACCAGTAAATTAGTAAGTCCTGGGATTGGATGGAAAGATTCATTTACCACCCTCGTAACCCCTGTCGCAGCACGCGGCTAGCGGAGTGGGCTGGGACAAAGAGTCCTTTTGAAATCAGTTCTTTTATACAACGTGTAGTGATTACACTAAGCTTTTTTTTACTATGTACTCTTTTAACTTTTCAGCTTAGGTCGAGTCTAAAGAGACAGGTAGAAATCTTATCGGTAAACTTTGGCTTTAAATGTGGCCATAGACTATCCGATCACGTTGGTATATACGGAACCGTTGGAGTAACCGTGGAAATCCCACTAATTTGGGACCAACGAGGGATTTCCCCCTCCAGTAAGTGGCATAGCAACTCTTTGCGCCATTTTGTCTTTAAAAGTGGTGACCCCCGCACATTAAACATCCAATATGTGGTGGCAGCGATTTAGGGTCCTATCAGTAAATCTGATAATAAAAGAATTCCGCGTTTTCGAAGAGACGGGTTAATTTGGCCTAGAAAGTAGCATATTGTGGGTACATATATAAAAAAATCGCAAAGAGAAATTTTTTATTGTATTTGTGCCTAGTCGAATAACAATAAGTAATAAAACTTAAAAATCAATAGATCACGCGAATAATAATTAACTTGTAAAACAAGGGAGGCTGCGCCACTCACGTAGAATCGGCAAATTAAAAGGAAATAATTTTTCACGAAAAAATAAAAAGAGACATTGATAAAAAGATTTTCGTTTGAACGGAAGACGTTAAATAAACCTTGAAATAATGGCGGACAAACGAAGAATTCAGACAAGATGTACCGCGGTAAAACAAAATCAGGATCAGACACACAATTGTATGTGACTCCCGCTGGAAATACTATAAGAAAAGCATCATCAAATAGAACCATATATCACTCAACAGGTGAAATAGACATTTCTGGGACGTGTGAAGAGGAAATCTTCAAAACAAAATCAGTAATAGAGCGATCTCCGGTACGAACCAGAGAAGAAGAGAAAAGTCTAAGACAAATGCAGAAAGAATTACTCGCAGATAGAGAAACCCGAACAAAAGAAACAGTGGTGATAATACAGGGACAAAAATCATTGCATGAAAGAACGGGTATAACAAAGCAAACTCACCCTTCAGAGAAGGTACAAAAAGAAGGAGAGTTGCGGGGAGAAGAAAATATTATACAACGAGCAGACTCAGAAAACGAATTAAGAGAATATAAAGGCAGTGAGATTCAGAGTAGGCCAAGTAGCAGGAGTAGTAGAAGTTCAATTTCCAGCAGGAGCTCACGAAAAAGCACTCAAATACATATGACACAACAACTTTTAAATTTCATAGAGAAAGACAGATTAGCCAGAGTACGAAAAGAGGAGGAAGATAGAAAAGAAAGAGAACGAAAGGAAAAGGCTGATAGGATAGCCAGAGAAAAAAAGGAAGAGGCTGATAGGATAGCCAGAGAAAAAAGGAGGAGGCAGACAGAGAGGAAAGAAAACATATAATGGAAATGATTGCAGGGAGAAATTCCCAAGAGCCTGAGAAATCATCTACAATAGAGGTAGTGCAGGCAATAAACCTTCAACCAATGAAAGAAAATGAAGATGTACATTTATACATATACAATTTTGAAAAAACGGTGGAATTAAGCGGGTTGCCGAGAGAAAATTCGGTGACAAGAATACAGCCCCTCCTTAACTACAAAGCACAAATTGCATATAAAGCATTACCAATGGAGTACTCAAGGGATTTTGAAAAAATAAAGCAAGCCATTTTTGAAAAATTTCAAATCTCCCCCGAGCAATTTCAAAGAAGGTTTAGAAGCGAGAGAAAACAAGACAATGAAACATATAAAGAATTCGGGTACAAATTGAAAGATATGTGTTTAAAATGGCTAGAGTTAGAAAATTATAGAATGTATGAAGACCCGGAAGAGATAAAAAAAAATTGACGGAAGTGGTAAATAAAACAGTAATGGAACAACTTTTAGAAAATACCCACAGAGAATTGAAATTTATTTGAAAGAGAAGAACCCGAATACAAGCAAAGAAATGGTGGAAATGGCAAATAGGTGGACCGAACTAAGAGAAGAAATTTAGGAGATAGACATATTTCAAAACAAAGAGTATAACAAAGATAGGCATTATAACACAGCGCAAGGAGGATTAACTTGCTATAACTGTGGTACCACGGGGCATTTTGCAAGAAAAGGTCCCAATATATATGACCAAAAACCAAATAAAGCGACAGCCTGGGCATGACCCATAATAGGGAAAAAAATTACGCATTTGCAGAGTCGCATGAGATATACGGAAAATTGAACGGGAAATTAGTTGAAATGGCAATTGATTCTTGCAGCGATCAAACTTACGTGCGAACTGACCTAATTAATAGAACAGAGATAGACCATAAAAACAAAATTACAACATTATGTTATTATGGAGACAAGCACCCATGCCCGTCTGCTTGGGTAAGAATAGAAATTGCAAAGAAGGACGGTACGGTCCAGAGAAAACGATAAAAGTAGGCTTAGTACCTACGCTAGCAGTGGATGTTTTAGTGGGAGGAGACTTTGGAGATATCGGAAATCTCCTATCGTTAGAAGTGACTTCATTAACAGAGGAAAAATTACAAAATTACACTACGACGGGAGAATATGCTACTTCATTGACAAGGCGAGAGGTGGACCGGCCCATAAAACAAATTGGGAGGCTGTGCCACCCTGTCGGAAAAACGAAATACTTGATACTCGGGTTCAAAATGTTGATAATCCACAAAAATGGGATGCGGAAGTAAAAAGACCAAAAAATATTGAAAATAATACGCACGAGAATGATTTTTCGGGAAAATTTATAATAAAGATCGAACTCTTCCCTATACTAACTTGCATACGCAACTTCACTATAGTTAAGATTACAGTATTTATATTTTTACATTAAAAGACGATCACTGAAATAACAAACCATTCCATACATTGGACTTAGTTAGCTACTTGTTTGTTTGAGTTTCGTATCTTACTATTTAAAAGAAGAAAAAACCGTAGGCTTTTTCCTGTTTGTATTTATAGTTAAAAAACGAACTCAAGTCCAAATAAACTGAACACTGTGGTTCATTTATATTATCTTCATTATTTTAGCTAGAATGTAAATAAACAAGTTTCTTTTTTAAATTTTAAATTGAAAAGATAGTGATTTTAATTCAACGTATTAAAAGTTCTCCCCGACGGGAAATCGAACCCCCTTCTCCCAGATAACAAGTGGGATTACTTACCATTAGACTATCGAAGACTTTTAAAATAAAAGTTACATATAAGATATGATAATAATTTTTACATAAAGGACCGATATAGCTCATCATAATCCGATACTGGGGTGACAAAAGCTAAAAAATTAAATTCTCTGCGAGTTTTTACCGAAGACATTGTTTTCCGGGTTGCAGCGGTAGCTAGCAACCTAGTAAGAGATGTTACAATAAGGAACGAACTGTAACCCGTAGTAACTGAAGTATTAAATCAAACAGCTCGTGGTTATAATAAAGAGCTGTGTAATGGCACCGCCTTGTCCGAAACCCCTGTATAGGAAACTTTCTGTCCCTTGGCTTGAACAGCAAGGGAAATATATTGGCTTGAAAATCAAGAAAAGTGGCAGCTACTACAACATTCTGTCTAAACGGGATATTTTTTTCTTTTTTTTCTCTTTTCTTTTGTATCCAGAGATAGCTTGGCACTGGAACATCGTAGAGGGTTGTTTAATAGCTCATTTTAAAGGAAATTAATTTGGTTAAAAATCTATAGTAACTAAAATAAATTATTTCTAAAAGAGAATAAATTTTTCCACCAAAAACTGCATTTTCGATGTCTTTTCACACTGCAGTCTTTCAAACATAATCGCATACCAGCGGTAAGATTTGAACCCACGCCTCCGAAGAGACTGGTGGCTAACACCAGTGCCTTGGACCACTCGGCCAGGCTGCCTCTCATAAATAAATATATATATGTGAATTTGGGTTGCAGCAGTAGCTAAAGGAAAAAAAAAGGTAAAGGATGCGGCACTAGACCCTTAAGGTCCAAACCGGCGGTGCTGATCTCCGTTTCGTGGCCCTTCAGCCAGGAAGTGCAATGGGGGGCTGGGGGCCAGCCAACCTATGCTTTCGCAAACCCTTCCTGTTTTACCTTCCCCAGATTTCTCCAGGTACCCATTTAGAGCTGGGTTGACTCTGGCTAAGCTTACAGGGTCACACCACTGACCCGCGTCCCAAACTAAGAAACTGACCACACCAGGGATCGAACCCGAATTCTCGGATTCTCAACCCAGCGCGCGTCCACTTAGCCAGAACTAGGTTGCTAGCAGTAGCTAGCAACCTAGTAAGAGACGCTCAGTCCAATGCTAAGAAATATAAAAACCCAAAACTCCTAAAAATAGAGTCAGATCAAAACAAAAGTATATCATTAGAACTACCTTGTCTGAAACCCTACTAGATAAATAATGAATGGCATCATAGTTTTATATTACAGCTATGACGTGAATAGAAAAACACGAAAATATATTGTTGTTTCTGAAGACGTCATGAAATAATATCATTGCGCCATGACGACAATAAAATCATTACGCCGTGACGTCATAATTACTACTTAAGAACGACAAAGATGTAAATTCTCTCATTCTTGATTAGATAATGGTTAGATCGAAGCAAGCTTTACATTAAAGAACAAACTGTAGCCCATGGTAACTGAAGTATTAAAAGGAATCATTATATAGAGGATGATGAAACACACACTTATATTTAGATAAGATAGTATAACATTCAAGGACGTATCCAAAGGGTTTAGTGGGTTTGAACCCCCTCCCCAAAAATGTTTTTCAGATTATAATAAAAAATATAAAATGAATAAACCAAAATTGAATATAAAAAAATATACAAAAATGAATATGAACAACTTTTTTATGCGTTTTTGAAGTTTTTATAATAAAGAACGAATATTTTACCGATTATCTACTAATAACCATATATTACGTAATAAGTAACATGACGTAATATCTAAAACCTCTTGTGTACTAATAACCATATATGAATTAATGAGCGACGTGGCGTAAAAATTGAAAACAATAATTTTTATTTTATTTTCGTTTTTAGTTCAGAATCGCTATAGTTATAAACTGCAAAAATATTTATGGTGTCTGAACAATAGTTTTAATCTTTTAATTTATACTAGAAAAATACCTGAAAATTTAAAAATTAGTTTAATTTTTTGTTAGGTTTTATACAATAAAGAACGACCTCTTGCCTATACTAATTACAGTAAAGAACGACATGACCATGCTAACTGAAATAATCTATTTTACATTAGAAGACGATCATTAGAATAATAAACCATTGCATACATTCGACTTAGTTAGCTACTTGATTATTTTAGGTTTGTCTCTTACTATTTCAAAGAAATCCGGGTTGCAGCGGTAGCTAGCAACCTAGTAAGAGACGATCACGTCCAATGTTAAGAAATATAAAAACCCATAGTTCCTAAAAAAGGAGTCAGATCAAAACAAAAAGTACACCATTAGAACCGCCTTGTCAGAAACCCCTGTAAATGAAACTTTCTGTCCCTTGGCTTGAACAGCAAGGGAAATATATTGGCTTGAAAATCAAGAAAAGTGGCAGCTATTACAATATTCTGCCTAAGCGGGATATTTTTTTCTTTTTTTCTCTTTTCTTTGTTTCCAGAGATAGCTTGGCACTGGAATCATAGAGAGTTGTATCATCGTATCATCATCGTAGAGAGTTGTTCAATAGCTCATTTTAAAGGAAATTAATTGGGTTAAAAATCTATAGTAACTAAAATAAATTATTTCTAAAAGAGACTAAATTTTTCCACCAAAAACTGCATTCCGGGTTGCAGCGGTAGCTAGCAACCTAGTAAGAGACGATCACGTCCAATGTTAAGAAATATAAAAACCCATTGTTCCTAACAGAGGAGTCAGATCAAAACAAAAAGAACACCATTAGAACCGCCTTGTCCGAAACCCCTGTATAGGAAACTTTCTGTCCCTTGGCTTGAACAGCAAGGGAAATATATTGGCTTGAAAATCAAGAAAATTGACTTTAACCACGTTATTCTCCCAAAACGGGATATTTTTTTCTTTTTTTCTTTTTTTTTCTTTTTCCACAGATAGCTTGGCACTGGAACATCGTAGAGGGTTGTTCAATAGCTCATTTTAAAGGAAATTAATTGGGTTAAAAAATCTATAGTAACTAAAATAAATTATTTCTAAAAGAGAATAAATTTTTCCACCAAAAACTGCATTTTTGATGTCTTTTCACACTGCAGTCTTTCAAACATAATCGTATACCCGCGGTAAGATTTGAACCCACGCCTCCGAAGAGACTGGTGGCTAACACCAGTGTCTTGGACCACTCGGCCAGGCTGCCTCTCATAAATAAATATATATGTGAATTTGGGTTGCAGCATTTTTTATCCGGGTTGCAGCGGTAGCTAGCAACCTAGTAAGAGACGATCACGTCCAATGTTAAGAAATATAAAAACCCCTAACTCCTAAAAACAGAGTCAGATCAAAACAAAAAGTACATCATTAGAACCGCCTTGCCCGAAACCCCTATAAAGGAAACTTACCGCCCTGCGGCTTGAATAACAAAGAAAATATATTGGCTTGATAATCAAGAAAATTGACTTTAACCACGTTATTCTCCACAAACGGGATATTTTTTTCTTTCTTTCTTTTCCACAGATAGCTTGGCACTGGAACATTGTAGAGAGTTGTTCAATGGCTCATTTTAAAGGAAATCTCTATATCTAGCGCTATTTGTACTTTATTTTTTTTTAATTAATTTTTTTTTACAAAAAACTTAATTTTTTATATACAATATTAATCAATGACGTCATAGTCTTTGGATGTAGTTAGTACATAAAGTCTGGATCATCGAATTAAAGCTGAAACTAAGTAAAGAACAATTATGCCTCCATATATTCACAGTGATCTATAAAATTTCCCATTACATCTATAAACTGTTCCACAGTTGCCGGTTCATACCTTGGAAGCTTTTCACTAAGCATGCAACATTTCTTTTGGATATTACTATGAAGTTTTGCGAAAGCATCTCTAGCTGACTTTTCAACAAAATCCATTCTTTCAGAGATAATTTTAATCTTTAATTTTGAATATTTTTCGTAATCCCGGTAAAAAATTCGTAAAATTTTTCTAAATTTACTAAGATCAGCCAGCATTGTTGCCATGTTTTTGGACTTCTGAATATAATTTTTAATTTTGCCCTTATGCGTTCTTTGCAGCTTGTGTAAACTGCAAAATATCCATGGTAGCCGAGCAATAGTTTGAATATTTCAATTCAAGCTAGAAAAATACCTGAAAATGTTAAAATTAGTTTTATTTTTAGTTAGGTTCTAACTACCCGATGTGGAATTTACCATGTATTTTCAGACCAAAAAATTCAATTTTTTAATATATTTCATTTTTCAGTTTAGAATCGGTAAAGTTATTATGTAAACTGCAAAAATATTTATGATATATGAGCAATAATTTTAATCTTTTAATTCAAACTAACAAAATACCTGAAAATTTAAAAATTAGTTTTATTTTTTGTTAGGTTATGGGTACATGATACGAGTCTTAAAAAGTTTCAATTAGATAAGAATATTATTTCTTGTTTTGTAATAAGATGCGTTCTAATAGAGTTATACGTAATTTAAAAAAATATTACTATACAAAAAACAGAGACAACATCTTGAAAAGAGAAAAGCAAAGGTATTCAACCGACAAGGCGTATCGAGATGCGAAAATTGAGAGAGCCAAACAAAACAGCAAGGAGTGTTATGTTAATGATGAGGATTATAGACATGCAAAAATTGAGACAGCCAAACAAAAGAGCAAGGAACGGTATGATAACGATAAAGATTACCGAAACAAACATAAGAAAAAAGTTGCTACCAGAATAATGGGTAGATACTGGGGTGACAAAAGCTATAATGAAAAAATTAAATTCTCTGCGAGGTTGTACCGAAGAACGCATGAGGACAAAGGGAAAAATTACATTCAGAAATACAAGAAGATGGCAAAAATGAAGGCTGATCTTTGTAAATTGAGAAACATTTTACGCATGTTTTATCGGGATCATGAAAAGTATTTAAAATTACAGATTAAAATTCTCTTTGAAAGAGCGGATGCTGTTGAAAAGTCGGCTAGAAATTCTTTGGCAAAGCTTCATAGTAATATCCAAAAGAAATGTTGTCAGTTTAACGAAAAGCTTCCAAGGTATGGATTGGCAACTGCGGAACAGTTTATAGATGCAATGGAAAATGTTCGACAACACAGTGAATATACGGAGGCGTACTTCTTAGAAAATTCGTATATTAATTTTGGAAGGAGCAATTGCAGTTTATGTAGCAGCAATAAAAATATATATACAAGTATACCTATCAACAGCGAAGGAAAAGCAATGTTTTTCAATTATGGCGAAAACGAGCCTGTTAGGGTTATTAGTAAATGTGTTTGTAAGACTAATGATTTAGAACAAATTCCTGGAACACCGACTCAATAAAAAAGCCTTTCTAACTGTGTTTTAAACAGTTCGTTTAGTTCTACTGAATATTTGGCAAAAAATTCTCTGTGTAGTAGAACAAACTGTCCTGAAAAGTACGAGACAACTATTGAAAAATGCTCTAGAACTAGATCTGACAAGGAAATTATGATGGCTGAAGTCACCTATAACAATCTGAGTAAACATTCAAAACCAAAAATTGGGCAGCAGGTTACTTGGCAATGTCACCCTGATATCTGCAAGCTGTATCCGACGGATATTGAATTATGTCAAATTCTTTTTGATATCCTTGAAAATAATATAGCATTAAAATTTTCAACTGACAAAGCGGTTAATTTCTACCTTGGCGGCTTGGATTATTGTGAAGTCAATTATAGGGACACAAGAAAGCATGGGCATTCGTTATACTGTAGCCCAAATGAGGGATGTCAGAGCTATTTGCGTTCTCTAAGGGCACTAGCTCCACATTTTCCTGTCTTGAACTGTTTCATTAATAGCGTATATAAGGCAGTATCAAAATGTAAGATTATACAACATATTAATCTACTAAAAGTCGAGGGTTCGTACAAGGAACTAAGTCATTACATAGAAGAAGTGTCAAGTAGACTGTGTCGTAATAATAGTCAAGACTTCATTTACGGTGATAGCAATATTAGAGTTTTTGTGGATGAAAATACAATAATAAAATTATTTGGTGAGAGCCTTGATAAGGTAGCTAACAACAGGGATGTATACCCCACAATGCATTGTGACAGTTGTGAGCAGATAAAGACAAAATACCAATTGAAGAGTCTAAGATCCCTTTGAAATAGGAAAGGTTTTGATGTAATGATGGCCACGATTTTAGAACACCTACAACAGGACATACCCAAAGATGACAGAGAACAACTAATTCAATGTACAGGTTGGAAAGAGGATGTCATAGATTCATTCTTTGTCTGTGATTACTGTGCTGGGATCCGGGTTGCAGCGGTAGCTAGCAACCTAGTCCGGGTTGCAGCGGTAGCTAGCAACCTAGTAAGAGACGATCACGTCCAATGTTAAGAAATATAAAAACCCATAGTTCTTAAAAAAAGAGTCAGATCAAAACAAAAAGTACACCATTAGAACCGCCTTGTCCGAAACCCCTGCATAGTAAAATTTCTGTCCCTTGGCTTGAACAGCAAGGGAAATATATTGGCTTGAAAATCAAGAAAAGTGGCAGCTACTACAACATTCTGCCTAAACGGGATATTTTTTCTTTTTTTCTTTTTTTTCTTTTGTATCCAGAGATAGCTTGGCACTGGAACATCGTAGAGGGTTGTTCAATAGCTCATTTTAAAGGAAATTAATTGGGTTAAAAATCTATAGTAACTAAAATAAATTATTTCTAAAAGAGAATAAATTTTTCCACCAAAAACTGCATTTTGATGTCTTTTCACACTGCAGTCTTTCAAACATAATCGTATACCAGCGGTAAGAATTGAACCCACGCCTCTGAAGAGACTGGTGGCTAACACCAGTGCCTTGGACCACTCGGCCAGGCTGCCTCTCATAAATAAATATATGTGAATTTGGGTTGCAGCAGTAGCTAGCAACCTAGTAAGAGACGATCAGTCCAATGCTAAGAAATATAAAAACCCAAAACTCCTAAAAATAGAGTCAGATCAAAACAAAAGTACATCATTAGAAATACCTTGTCTGAAACCCTACTAGATAAATAATGAACGTCATCATAGTTTTATATTAGAGTTATGACGTGAATAGAGTGACGTCATAATTAGTATATAAGGAAAGTCAAAACTGAAAATTCTCTCATTCTTGATTAGAATAATGGTTAGATCAAAGCAGGCTATACGCAAGTTGAAGAAAGAGTACTACACAAACAACAGAGATAGTAACTTGAAAAGAAAAAAGCAAAGGTATTCAACCGACCAGGCGTATCGAGAAGTAATAATTGAGAGAGCAAAAGAAAACAGCAAGATGTGTTATCACAATGATGAAGATTATAGACATGCAAAAATTAAGACAGCCAAACAAAAGATCAAGGAACGGTATGGTAATGATGAACATTACAGAGAAGCAAGAATTGAGCAGGCTAAACAAAAGATCAAGGAGCGTTATCACAATGATAAACTTTATAGAGAAGCAACAATTGAGCAGGCTAGACAAAAGAGCAGGGAACGTTATCACAATGATGAAGATTATAGACATGCAAAAATTGAGACAGCCAAACAAAAGATCAAGGAACGGTATGGTAATGATGAACATTACAGAGAAGCAAGAATTGAGCAGGCTAGACAAAAGAGCAGGGAACGAATGATAATGATGAAGATTACCGAAACAAACATAAGAAAAAAGTTGCTACCAGAATAATGGGTAGATACTGGGGTGACAAAAGCTATATCCGGGTTGCAGCGGTAGCTAGCAACCTAGTAAGAGACGATCACGTCCAATGTTAAGAAATATAAAAGCCCATAGTTCCTAACAAAGGAGTCAGATCAAAACAAAAAGTACACCATTAGAACCGCCTTGTCCGAAACCCCTGTATAGGAAACTTTCTGTCCCTTGGCTTGAACAGCAAGGGAAATATATTGTCTTGAAAATCAAAAAAATTGACTTGAACCACGTTATTCTCCACAAACGGGATATTTTTTTCTTTTTTTCTTTTTTTCTTTTTTTGTATCCAGAGATAGCTTGGCACTGGAACATCGTAGAGGGTTGTTCAATAGCTCATTTTAAAGGAAATTAATTGGGTTAAAAATCTATAGTAACTAAAATTAATTATTTCTAAAAGAGAATAAATTTTTCCACCAAAAACTGCATTTTTGATGTCTTTTCACACTGCAGTCTTTCAAACATAATCGTATACCAGCGGTAAGATTTGAACCCACGCCTCCGAAGAGACTGGTGGGTAACACGAGTGCCTTGGACCACTCCAAAAACTGCATTTTGATGTCTTTTCACACTGCAGTCTTTCAAACATAATCGTATACCAGCGGTAAGAATTGAACCCACGCCTCTGAAGAGACTGGTGGCTAACACCAGTGCCTTGGACCACTCGGCCAGGCTGCCTCTCATAAATAAATATATATGTGAATTTGGGTTGCAGCAGTAGCTAGCAACCTAGTAATAGACGATCAGTCCAATGCTAAGAAATATAAAAACCCAAAACTCCTAAAAATAGAGTCAGATCAAAACAAAAGTACATCATTAGAAATACCTTGTCTGAAACCCTACTAGATAAATAATGAACGTCATCATAGTTTTATATTAGAGCTATGACGTGAATAGAGTGACGTCATAATTAGTATATAAGGAAAGTCAAAACTGAAAAATTCTCTCATTCTTGATTAGAATAATGGTTAGATCAAAGCAGGCTATACGCAAGTTGAAGAAAGAGTACTACACAAACAACAGAGATAGTAACTTGAAAAGAAAAAAGCAAAGGTATTCAACCGACCAGGTGTATCGAAAAGTAATAATTGAGAGAGCAAAACAAAGGTATTCAACCGACCAGGCGTATCGCGAAGTAATAATTGAGAGAGCAAAAGAAAACAGCAAGATGTGTTATCACAATGATGAAGATTATAGACATGCAAAAATTGAGACAGCCAAACAAAAAGTTTTCCAGTTTAATTATTTTTCTTTCTTTTCCACAGATAGCTTGGCACTGGAACACGTAGAGAGTTTTTCAATAGCTCATTTTAAAGTAAATTAATTCGGTTAAAAATCATTAGTAACTAAAATAAATTTTACAGTAAAGAACGGAATTTCAACCCCTAGTAACTAAAATAAATTATAATTTCATGTTATTACAATAAAGAACGACACCTAGCCCATGTTAACTGAAACATAAATAGGGATTACGTAATTTTCATTTAAAATAAAGAACAACCTCTTGCCTATACTAAAGTTTATACGCCACTTAATTATAGTATAGGTTAGTCATTCATCAGATAGCTTGGCACTGGAACACAGTAGAGAGTTGTTCAATGGCTCATTTTAAAGAAAATTAAGGGGGTTAAAAACTTCTTGTAATTAAAATAAATTATTTTTATTACATTAAGAAATTTTAATTTTGTTTCTTATCTCGGGTTGCAGCGGTAGCTAGCAACCTAGTAAGAGACGATCACGTCCAATGTTAAGAAATATAAAAACCCATAGCTCCTAAAAAGGAGTCAGATCAAAACAATAGTACACCATTAGAACCGCCTTATCCGAAACCCCTGTGTAGTAAACTTTCTGTCCCTTGGCTTCAACAGCAAGGGAAATATATTGGCTTGAAAATCAAGAAAAGTGGTAGCTACTACAACATTCTGCCTAAACAGGATACTTTTTTTCTTTCTTTCTTAGTTAGTTAGCTACTTGATTGTTTGAGGTTCGTTTCTTACTATTTCAAAGAAGAAAAAGCCGTAGGCTTTTTCCTGTTTGTAATCAGTTTATTATCCGGGTAGCAGCTAGCAACTTACATAAAGGACCGATATAGTTCATCATAAATGGTATTTGTCATCCGGGTTGCAGCGGTAGCTAGCAACCTAGTAAGAGACGATCACCTCCAATGTCAAGAAATATAAAACCCCCCAACTCCTAAAAAAAGAGTCAGATCAAAACAAAAAGTACACCATTAGAACCGCCTTGTCCGAATCCTCTATAAAGGAAACTTACCGCCCTTTGGCTTGAATAACAAAGAAAATATATTGGCTTGAAAATCAAGAAAATTGACTTTTACCACGTTATTCTCCACAAACGAGATATTTTTTTCTTTCCGCTTTTTTTTCTGCTCAGCTAGCTGGGCACTGGAAAATCATAGAGAGCTGTATAATAGCTCATTTTAAAGGAAATTGCAACATCTAGTCACTTTTGTATTTAAAAATAAAATACTTTTTAAAGTAGAATCAATTTTGTCAAAAAAATTGCATTTTTGATGTATTTTCATACTGCAGTCTTTTCAAAGATATTTGAATTTTGAAGCAATAAAACAGTCCATGTAATGAACTCTATAGTAATAATAGCTACTTGTCTCAATAGTAACCGAAACTCCTGGAACCAAAATTTTCTTTTTTGGCTTAATCGCTAAAATTATTATGTAAACTGCAAAAAGATTTATGATACCTAATCAGTAATAGTAATTTTTTAATTTAAACAACAAAAATACATGAAAATTCTAAAATTAGTTTTACTTTTTGTCTCCTGGAAGAAATTTTTTTTTCATCTCAGTTCAAATTTATTATTGTATCCTGGAACCAAGCTTTTTTTGGTTTGTAACCCGTAAAGTACATATCTCCATATTATTGTCTCATAATTGCAATTATTTTAGTTTTCAGTCCAGAATCACTAAACTTATTATGTAAACTGCAAAAATATTTATGGTGTCTAACCAATAATACTAATTTTGTAATTCAAACAAGATAAATACCTGAAAATTTTAAAATTAGTTTTGTTTTATGCTAGTTTTTAGATACTCGACACGGGATTTTGTGTGCTTAATAATTTTAAAACTTGAAAAAATATGATCTCAATCGATTTTAAATAAATAAATAATAAAAAAAAAAAATATAAAAATATAAAAATACAAATTTATAATAATAGAAAAATTTAATACACAAAAAATAAAGATAACATCCTGAAATATCAGAAAAGTTTATTTAAAATAGATAAAAATGCCACCAAACGCAATAAAGCTCGAGCACGCGTAAGGATTGCTACTAAGATGTCTTGTGATCCAGGATTTAAGAAAATGAAATATGACAGAGCAAAACAGAGGTATCTTACGGATCAGGGGTATCGAGAAGGGAAAATTGAGACAGCGAAACAAAAGAGCAAGGAAAGGTATGATAACGATATAGATTACCGAAACAAACATAAGAAAAAAGTTGCTACCAGAATAATGGGTAGATACTGGGGTGACAAAAGCTATAATGAAAAAATTAAATTCTCTGCGAGGTTGTACCGAAGAACGCATAAGGACAAAGGGAAAAATTACATTCAGAAATACAAGAAGATGGCAAAAATGCAGGCTGATCTTTGTAAATTGAGAAACATTTTACGCATGTTTTATCGGGATCACGAAAAGTATTCGAAATTACAGATTAAAATTCTCTTTGAAAGAGCGGATGCTGTTGAAAAGTCGGCTAGAAATGCTTTGGCAAAGCTTCATAGCAATATCCAAAAGAAATGTTGTTAGTTTAACGAAAAGCTTCCAAGGTATGGATTGGCAACTGCGGAACAGTTTATAGATGCAATGGAAAATGTTCGATTATAATAAGGAACGACCTCTTGCCTATACTAAATATTATACGCCGCTTAATCATAGTATAGGCTAGTAATTCCCCAGCCAGGTTGCAGCGGTAGCTAGTAACCTACTAAGAGACGATCACGTCCAACGTTAAAAAATATAAAAAGCCATAGCTCCTAAAAAAGGAATAAGATCAAAACAAAAAGTACACTATTAGAGCCGCCTTGTCCAAGACCCTTATTTAGGAAACTTTCCATCCTTTGGCTTAAACAGCAAAGGAAGTCCGGGTTGCAGTGGTATTACATTAAAAGACGATCAATGGAATAACTAAAATTTGCATACATTGGAATTAGTTAGCTACTTGATTGCTTAAGGTTCGTCTCTTACTATTTCAAAGAAGAAAAAGCTGTAGGCTTTTTCCTGTTTGTAATCAGTTTATTATCCGGGTAGCAGCGGTAGCTAGCAACTTACATAAAGGACCAATATAGTACATCATAAATGGTATTTGTCAATTATGTTTTCTTATATAATCCAGGCTGCGGCGGTAGCTAGTAACCTAGTAAGAGACGATCATGCCTCAAAGTAAAAACTAAAGTAACCCATAACTCCTGAGAAAAGATTCAGATTAAAATCCTTATCCGGGTTGCAGCGGTAGCTAGCAACCTAGTAAGAGACGATTATAATAATTATAATAAAGAACGACCTCTTACCTATGCTAAATATTATACGCCACTTAATTATAGTATAGGTTATCTGAGTTGCTACAGTAAAGAACGATCTCTCATCCATAGTAACTAATAAATGGTGGTTCCAGGGGTAGTACACTTGAGGTTCGTCTCTTACTATTTAAAAGAAGAAAAAGCCGTAGGCTTTTTCCTGTTTGTAATGATATAACATAAAAGAAAACCCAAGTGGTAACTGATTACAGTAAAGAACAATCTTTCGCTCATAGTAACTGATTTGTCAATTATTACGATAAAAGACGATCATTGGAATAACAAACAATTGCATACAATGGAATTAGCTGGCTACTTGATTTTTTGAGACTCGTCTTTCCGGGTTGCAGCGGTAGCTAGCAACCTAGTAAGAGACGATCACGTCCAATGTTAAGAAATATAAAAACCCATAGTTCCTAACAGAGGAGTCAGATCAAAACAAAAGTACACCATTAGAACCGCCTTGTCCGAAACCCCTGTATAGGAAACTTTCTGTCCCTTGGTTTGAACAGCAAGGGAAATATATTGGCTTGAAAATCAAGAAAAGTGGCAGCTACTACAACATTCTGCCTAAACGGGATATTTTTTTCTTTTTTTCTCTTTTCTTTCTTTTCCACAGATAGCTTGGCGCTGGAACATCGTAGAGGGTTGTTCAATAGCTCATTTTAAAGGAAATCAATTGGGTTAAAAATCCATAGTAACTGAAATAAATTATTTCTAAGAGAGAATACATTTTTCAACCAAAAACTGCATTTTTGATATCTTTTCACACTGCAGTCCTTCAAACATAATCGCATACCAGCAGTAAGATTTGAACCCAAGCCTCAGAAGAGACTGGTGGCTAACACCAGTGCCTTGGACCACAAGGCCAGGCTGCCTCTTATAATTTGGGTTGCAGCAGTAGCTAGCAACCTAGTAAGAGACGATCAGTTCCATGCTAAGAAATATAAAAACCCACAACTCCTAAAAATAGAGTCAGATCAAAACAAAAGTAAATCATTAGAACTACCTTGTCTGAAACCCTACTAGATAAATAATGAATGTCGTCATAGTTACAATAAAGAACGACACCTTACCCATGTTAACTGAAACATAAATAGGGATTATGTAATTTCCAATAGTATCATGGCTGTAGAGATGGCTGAAACCTAGTTACAATAAAAAACGATCATTGGAATAACAAAAAAATGCATACCTTTGGAATTAGCTAGCTACTTGATTATTTGAGACTCTTCTCTTATCCGGGTTGCAGCAGTAGCTAGCAACCTAGTAAGAGACGATCACGTTCAATGTTAAGTAATATAAAAACCATAATTCCTAAAAAAAGAGTCAGATCAAAACAAAAAGTACACCATTAGAATCGCCTTGTCCGAAATTCCTATAAGGGAAACTTACAGCCCTTTGGCTTGAATAACAAAGAAAATATATTGGCTTTAAAATCAAGAAAATTGACTTTAACCACGTTATTCTCCTCAAAGGGGATATTTTTTTCTTTCTTCTTCTTTTCCACAGATAGCTTGGCACTGGAACATCGTAGAGAGTTGTTCAATGGCTCATTTTAAAGAAAATTAATGGCGTTAAAAACTTTTTATACTTAAAACAATGTGTTTTTAAAATATCCGGGTTGCAGCGGTAGCTAGCATCCTAGTAAGAGACAATCACGTCCAATGTTAAGAAATATAATAACCCCTAGCTCCTAAAAATAGATTCAGATCAAAATAAAAAGTACACCATTAGAACTGCCTTGTACGAAACCCCTATAAAGGAAACTTACCGCCCTGCGGCTTGAATAACATTATAATAAAGATCGAACTCTTCCCTATACTAACTTGCATACGCAACTTCACTATAGTTAAGATTACAGTATTTATATTATACATCATTATAAATTATAAAAGGTTCAAATGTTCGAAGATTATAGAGTTAAAAATTTTCCCACAACGGGAATCGAACCCGAGCTTGTTAAGTGAAAGTTAACTATCCTAGCCACTAGACCATATGGAACCATAAAAAAGTATGATTTAAGAGCCATATGCATATTATTATTTCACCATACCAATTATAATAAGGCCAAAACAAAATTGTCGACTTGCAACCTTACTTTTGACACATTAGTTAAATCTTCATCAGGCTTAAAAATGTTTTGCTAGTTTTACATGAAAGATCCGGGCTGCAGCGGTAGCTAGCAACCTAGTAAGAGACGTCACGTCCAATGTTAAGAAATATAAAAACCCTTAACTCCTAAAAACAGAGTCAGATCAAAACAAAAAGTACACCATTAGAACCGCCTTGTCCGAAACCCCTATAAAGGAAACTTACCGCCCTGCGGCTTGAATAACAATTACATTAAAGGACGATCATTGAAATAACATTATCCGGGTTGGAGCTTATAATAAATATCGAACTCTTCCCTATACTAACTTGCAATCGCAACTTCACTATAGTTAAGATTACAGTATTTATATTTTTACATTAAAAGACGAGCACTGAAATAACAAACCATTCCATACATTGGACTTAGTTAGCTACTTAATTGTTTGAGTTTCGTCTCTTACTATTTAAAAGAAGAAAAAGCCGTAAGCTTTTTCCTGTTTGTATTTATAGTTAAGTTCAAAGAAACTGAACACTGTGGTTCATTCATATTATCTTCATTATTTTAGCTAGAATGTAAATAAACAAGTTTCTTTTTTAAATTTTAAATTGAAAAGATAGTGCTTTTAATTCAACATATTAAAAGTTCTCCCCGACGGCGAATCGAATTACAATAAGGACCGAAGTCTATCTCATAGGACCTGATTCAACAGGGAAAAATAAAATAGGTATGTGGTATATGCGACGTCATACGAGGTTACATTTGATTTTAAATAAATCCGAACAGCTAAAGCAAAAAGCCTGAAAAATGCTCGAGGAAATGAAATTTTCTGACGAATTATATTAAAGAGTGGGCTATAGCCAAATATAATTAAAAAAACGAACTGTAGCCTATAGTAACCGAAGTAATAAAAAAATCAATATATTATACTAAAGAACAATCTCTTGCCCTTTGTAAATGATAAATTTTCTAGTGAAGTTAGGGAAGAACGAACTACAGCCCATACTAATTAATTTACTTTTGAAAAGAAGGAATTACGGCAGGAACCTACATGGTAGTATAAGTAAGCTACATGTTTTAAAAAATCTCCATCAGACAAAGAACAGATCAGATCAGACCGATAACAGATCAGATCAGACCGAGAAAAGATCAGATACGACCGAAGACAAATCAAATCAGACCGAAAACAGATCATATTATACCGATAAAAGATAAGATAAGACCAATATAAAATATCAGATCAGACTGAGAATAGATCAGATAAGACCGAGAACAGAACGAATCATACCAAGAACAGATCCCTTTAGACCGAGAACAGATCAGATCAGACCGAGAACAGATCAGATCAGACTGAGAACTGATCAGATCAGACCGAGAACAGATCAGATAAGACCGATAACAGAACAAATCAAACCAGATCAGACCGAGAACAGATCAGATCCGATCGAGAACAGATCATATCAGACCGGGAACAGATCATATAAGATTACAAAAAATATCAGTATAGCGGGAAGATAGATATTAAATATAGCCTTGTTGTTGGCTTTAACATGGAGATAGTAACCCTGCAAATTTAAAAAGTCTGAGATTAGGTTTGACTGAATACAGATTACTAAACCGCATGAAAAATAACCAAAATTGTTTGTTTGCTTCACAGGCATAAGGTATTCACTATGATAAGGTGGTAGATTCAACAAGCTTATGTCCCGCTCCATAGTAAATGTTCTTGCAGGCATATTATTACGTACCCACGAAGAAAATCAAGGACTAAAGTGAATCAGTTTGTAAGGTTTCCATTGATATTCCAAGATATCACAATATGAGATGCAGGGAGTTTCTCGGTCATGACCTATTAGAGGTTGGCTTTTGCTTAGTGACAGTTTGCACTGTTGCATTTGTGGCCGTTTTTCTTACATACTGCACAAAACATTGCACTTGGCATGGATTGGGTTTACTAGACGTGAGTTCAGTTGCTGCACAGTGACCACGAATCGTAATGTTATTACAATTGGCCACGAGATGGCTGCTAGCGTGACAAGAGAAGCATCTTCTTGGAAAGAACTTGTATTTATCAACAGGAAGTACTTCGTAATAAATTTTGGCTCCGTGTTTGAGGAAGCACTCTAAGTCAACGAGGTTATTGAAATAAACTTTGTAAGAACGTTAGCTTCTGATAGTAACTGCTTTGCCAGGTCTGAGAATAAGTGGTAATACATCTTTTTCCTCTATTCTGATTAGAATTTCCTTCACTACCCCAACACAGTTCGGAGCCCATTGCTTTCGCGTTTCACATTTCTTACAAACCTGCTCGTAGACTGGAACTGATCGTTTGACGTTTCTTTCGCTGTAATTATGCCTTTTTTACTAAAGAAGCTTGCTGCTTTACCTTTTAACTTAATCGTCACACCCTCTGTCATTGACCTACAATTTAGGCCAAGA
The DNA here is from genome assembly GCF_049724085.1 of Artemia sp. Qi Xiang Cuo. Lineage (NCBI taxonomy): Eukaryota > Metazoa > Arthropoda > Branchiopoda > Anostraca > Artemiidae > Artemia > Artemia sp. Qi Xiang Cuo. The sequence goes on from NW_028300478.1 coordinate 172,184, forward strand.
ACAAGGCTTAACATTTATCCTGTCGTAGCAACAAAACTCGACTAACTGTTTTTATCACCTTACGATCAAAAAATCCCAAATCACTGTTAAGATCAGTCCAATATCCAAGCCAAAATTTCATTCATTTCACTTAGTAAAATAAGCTCATAAAAAGCTTGCCAAAAGAGCTTCTTAATATCTAGAAAAACCTATATTTTGTTTATCCTTACTGAATGAAAGCGGGTTTTAATAAAGCAAAATTATTTTGTTTTAGTAAAGCTTTAGACAATGTGGCAAAATCTAATATAGTTTAAATCGTTAAAAACAAATCAATATAAAAGTTGGCTGTGCTAAAACCATCAGTATAATTACTTATGGCTAAAATAGGAATGACTTTATCCGGGTTGCAGGAGTAGCTAGCTACCTAGTAAGAGACGATCACTTCCCATACTAAGAAACACAGTAGCCCATAACTCCTAAAAGCAAAGTCAGATCGAAACACAAAGGGCAATGAAAAGTTGCTTGAACTACGATATTCTGCATCGAAGGCATCTTTTTTTCTTTTTTTCCTCCGCAGCTAGCGGGGCATTAGAATATCATAGAGAGCTGTTTAATAGCTGTTTTTAAAGAAAATTTATGGATTTAAAACCTCTTTTCAATTTATAAAAATAACTTTTAAAATATAATAATTTTTTTACAAAAAACTGTATTTTTATGTGCAAGATTGATGAATGACATCATAATCTTAGGTTGTAACCATATGGCTTAAAAGTAAATTCAATATCATATTGTTGGCTATAATGACATCAGTACAGAATCGCTAAGGTTATTATGCTAACTGCAAAAATATTTATGGTGTCGGAGCAATAATATTTATTTTTTTTATTCAGATTAGAAAAATACCTGAACATTTTAGAACTACTTTTGTTTTTTCTCGATTTGATCAATGAAAGTTTTACTTCATCTCTCACTTCAAAGTTATAAATGTCTCCTGTAACCAAACTTTTTTTTGGCTCAACTAAAGTGCGTATCTCTTGTGCTTTATTTCCGTTGAAAATAAATTCAGTTTCTGTTTTCTTTTAGTTCTCTGTTCAAAATCACTAAGGTTATTATGTAAACTGCAAAATATTTATGGTTTTGGAGCAATAGATTTAATTTTTTTAAATTTAAACTAGAAAAATACCTGAAAATTCCAAAATTAGTTTTGTTTTTTGTTAGGTTCTAACTATTCGACGCCTCATTTTATGGGAAGAAATTTAAATGTTGAAAACATATGGTCTCAAGTGCATGACTAAAAAAGAAAAACAAACTTTTGCTTTTACAGTTCCATTTCATTTAAATGGATGTTTATTGTCGATTATATTTGCTTTCGGTAAAATCTTTGCAACAGGTGGTAATCTTATTTCAAACAATATTATGACCTTACCAAGCTACAGAATTAAATTAAGATACAAGGTTGAAAGAAGAAAGAAACAGCTGGCCGAAGCTGAAAGAAGTGAAAAAGGATCAACAAACAGCCCACAAGAGCCATCAGAAATTCCAGAGTCACCAGAAATTCCAGAACTACCAGCAAATCCAGAAACACCCAAATTTCAAGATCCACCACTGGTTCCACCTAAGATCGAAATGGTGAATGAAGCTTCCTCACGTCACAAAAAAACTAACAAAAGTTTACATGGACCAAAAAAGTCAAACAGAGATACTGAATTCATTAAGAAATCATTCGACACAGAACTTAAAGCTCAAATCACTCCAGACGGTATACAGAAACTTGTAGGGCCAAATAAGAATAGGGATCGGTGGCAGAGGCCTAAAACTAAAAAAGAGCCCAATCAACATGAAAGTCTTATGTCAGCGATCAGAGTGCCAAAAAAATTGAAAAGCGTTGAAAAGCGCCAAAAAAATACAGTTAACCCGAACGTCATTGACGAGATCCAGAAAAACCATCAGAAGCCTAAAAATACAGAAAAAAATATAAAACCACAGGATAAGTTTATTTTTGATAATTCCACAAATATTGATTTTAAAAAAATTCATGATTCAAATTATGAAAAGGCAAAACCCCATGAAGAAACTCTTAGACAAGAAGAAAATAAACCAAACTTGATTACCTCATATTCCAAAGATACTCCTTCTGATGAAATCGAAGAGATCCAAAATAATCAGCAGAAGCTAAAAACTACAGAATATAACGCAAAGCCCAAGGATAAACCTTTTTCTGAGATCCAGAAGTATCTTTCAAGAACTGCTGATCAAGACAAAATTCATGCTTTAAAAGACGAAAATGAAAAGCCCCGCGAAGAAACTCTTGGACAAGAAGAATCAAAACAAAGCTGGAGGACAGTCTCAGATTCAGAAGAAACTCCTTCTGATGACATCGAAAAGATCCAAAATAATCACCAGAAGCTGAAAACTACAGAATATAACATAAAACCTCAGGATAAACATTTTTCTGACATCAAGAATTATTGTTCAAGAAATGCTGATAAAGACAAAATTCATGTTTTAAAAGACAAGAAGGAAAAGCCCAACGAAGAAACTCTTAGACAAGAAAAATCGACACAAAGTTGGACTACATTCTGGGATTCCGTGGAAACTCTTTCCGACGACACCCAAGAGATCCAGAAAAATCAACAGAAGCCAAAAATTACAGGCTACAATGTGAAACCACAGGATAAACCTAATTCTGAGATCCAGAATTATCGTTCCAGAAATGTCAATCCAGACAAAATTTTTGATTCAAAGGATGAAAAGAAAAAGCCCAACGGAGAAACTCTTAGACAAGAAGAATCGACACAAAGCTGGACTACACTCTGGGATTCCGTGGAAACTTTTTCGGACGACACCCAAGAGATCCAGAAAAGTCGACAGAAGCCAAAAATTACGGGCTACAATGTGAAATGACAGGATAAACCTGCAGCTGAGATTCAGGAATATCGTTCCATAAATGTTGATCCAGAAATTTGGCCGTTTTTCTTACATACTGCACAAAACATTGCACTTGGCATGGATTGGGTTTACTAGACATGAGTTCAGTTGCTGCACAGTGACCACGAATCGTATTGTTATTACAATTGGCCACGAGATGGCTGCTAGCGTGACAAGAGAAGCATCTTCTTGGAAAGAACTTGTATTTATCAACAGGAAGTACTTCGTAATAAATTTTGGCTCCGTGTTTGAGGAAGCACTCTAAGTCAACGAGGTTATTGAAATAAACTTTGTAAGAACGTTAGCTTCTGATAGTAACTGCTTTGCCAGGTCTGAGAATAAGTGGTAATACATCTTTTTCCTCTATTCTGATTAGAATTTCCTTCACTACCCCAACACAGTTCGGAGCCCATTGCTTTCGCGTTTCACATTTCTTACAAACCTGCTCGTAGACTGGAACTGATCGTTTGACGTTTCTTTCGCTGTAATTATGCCTTTTTTACTAAAGAAGCTTGCTGCTTTACCTTTTAACTTAATCGTCACACCCTCTGTCATTGACCTACAATTTAGGCCAAGAACAAGGCTTAACATTTATCCTGTCGTAGCAACAAAAACTCGACTAACTGTTTTTATCACCTTACGATCAAAAAATCCCAAATCACTGTTAAGATCAGTCCAATATCCAAGCCAAAATTTCATTCATTTCACTTAGTAAAATAAGCTCATAAAAAGCTTGCCAAAAGAGCTTCTTAATATCTAGAAAAACCTATATTTTGTTTATCCTTACTGAATGAAAGCGGGTTTTAATAAAGCAAAATTATTTTGTTTTAGTAAAGCTTTAGACAATGTGACAAAATCTAATATAGTTTAAATCGTTAAAAACCAAATCAATATAAAAGTTGGCTGTGCTAAAACCATCAGTATAATTACTTATGGCTAAAATAGGAATGACTTTATCCAGGTTGCAGGAGTAGCCAGCTACCTAGTAAGAGACGATCACTTCCCATACTAAGAAACACAGTAGCCCATAACTCCTAAAAGCAAAGTCAGATCGAAACACAAAGGGCAATGAAAAGTTGCTTGAACTACGATATTCTGCATCGAAGGCATCTTTTTTTTTTTTTTTTTTCCTCCGCAGCTAGCGGGGCATTAGAATATCATAGAGAGCTGTTTAATAGCTGTTTTTAAAGAAAATTTATGGATTTAAAACCTCTTTTCAATTTATAAAAATAACTTTTAAAATATAATAATTTTTTTACGAAAAACTGTATTTTTATGTGCAAGATTGATGAATGACATCATAATCTTAGGTTGTAACCATATGGCTTAAAAGTAAATTCAATATCATATTGTTGGCTATAATGACATCAGTACAGAATCGCTAAGGTTATTATGCTAACTGCAAAAATATTTATGGTGTCGGAGCAATAATATTTATTTTTTTTATTCAGTTTAGAAAAATACCTGAACATTTTAGAACTACTTTTGTTTTTTCTCGATTTGATCAATGAAACTTTCACTTCATCTCTCACTTCAAAGTTATAAATGTCTCCTGTAACCAAACTTTTTTTTGGCTCAACTAAAGTGCGTATCTCTTGTGCTTTATTTCCGTTGAAAAGAAATTCAGTTTTTGTTTTATTTTAGTTCTCTGTTCAAAATCACTAAGGTTATTATGTAAACTGCAAAATATTTATGGTTTTGGAGCAATAGATTTAATTTGTTTAAATTTAAACTAGAAAAATACCTGAAAATTCCAAAATTAGTTTTGTTTTTTGTTAGGTTCTAACTATTCGACGCCTCATTTTATGGGAAGAAATTTAAATGTTGAAAACATATGGTCTCAAGTGCATGACTAAAAAAGAAAAACAAACTTTTGCTTTTACAGTTCCATTTCATTTAAATGGATGTTTATTGTCGATTATATTTGCTTTCAGTAAAATCTTTGCAACAGGTGGTAATCTTATTTCAAACAATATTATGACCTTACCAAGCTACAGAATTAAATTAAGATACAAGGTTGAAAGAAGAAAGAAACAGCTGGCCGAAGCTAAAAGAAGTGAAAAAGGATCAACAAACAGCCCACAAGAACCATCAGAAATTCCAGAGTCACCAAAAATTCCAGAACTACCAGCAAATCCAGAAACACCCAAATTTCAAGATCCACCACTGGTTCCACCTAAGATCGAAATGGTGAATGAAGCTTCCTCACGTCACAAAAAAAATAACAAAAGTTTACATGGACCAAAAACGTCAAACAGAGATACTGAATTCATTAAGAATGGACAAGAAGAATCAAAACAAAGCTGGAGGACAGTCTCAGATTCAGAAGAAACTCTTTCTGATGACATCGAAAAGATCCAAAATAATCACCAGAAGCTGAAAACTACAGAATATAACATAAAACCTCAGGATAAACATTTTTCTGACGTCAAGAATTATTGTTCAAGAAATGCTGATAAAGACAAAATTCATGTTTTAAAAGACAAGAAGGAAAAGCCCAACGAAGAAACTCTTAGACAAGAAAAATCTACACAAAGTTGGACTACATTCTGGGATTCCGTGGAAACTCTTTCCGACGACACCCAAGAGATCCAGAAAAATCAACAGAAGCCAAAAATTACGGGCTACAATGTGAAACCACAGGATAAACCTAATTCTGAGATCCAGAATTATCGTTCCAGAAATGTCAATCCAGACAAAATTTTTGATTCAAAGGATGAAAAGAAAAAGCCCAACGGAGAAACTCTTAGACAAGAAGAATCGACACAAAGCTGGACTACACTCTGGGATTCCGTGGAAACTTTTTCGGACGACACCCAAGAGATCCAGAAAAGTCGACAGAAGCCAAAAATTACGGGCTACAATGTGAAATGACAGGATAAACCTGCAGCTGAGATTCAGGAATATCGTTCCAGAAATGTTGATCCAGAAAAAGTCTTGATTCAGATGATGAAAAGAAAAAGCCCCACGAAGAAACTCTTAGACAAGAAGAATCGGAACAAAGTTTGATGACGTTCTCGGATTCTGAATAAACTGTTTATAACGCCATCGAAGATATCCAAAGAAATTGACTGAAGCAGAAAAGTACAGACAAAATGTAAAATGACAGAATAAGCTTAATTATGAGACCCAGAATAATCATTGCAGAAATTTTGATCCAGAAGAAATTCTTCCTTCAAAAAATGAAAGGAAAAAGCCCTATGAAGAAAGTCTTAAATAAGAAGAACCAAACCAAATTGGATAACAATCTCGAATTTTTTGCGGTATCAGATTCTTTTGTAAATAGCTTTATTAATATTATTTCATAAGCCCAGAATTTAAATATCATTCACTATAAACAAAGCATTTGATTCACAAGACAACCTAGCAACCATTCTTATGTTTGCTTGAACCATATTCCTTTGAGGCACCTTTTTACTTCTTTTAAATCTGTTTTCCACATTTTCTAGAATTCTTCGTCTATCTTTAATATAATCCAGTTTTTTGAGTAGATCCTTGTTTGCGTGGCTTTTTTTTATCAGGACCTAGTAAAGAAAAAATTACATTGTCTCCCAGACCATACTTTCAAGCATACTATCATCTTGTTTATGAAAATACGGTTTTTTGTAAAAAATTAATTTTGTTTTCAATATTTATTTTAAGTACAGAAAAGTGACTATATATAACAGTTACCTTTAAAATGGGTGATTAAATAAATCTATATAGTTTTCCAATGCCATGATAGCTGCGAAAAAGAGTGAAAACAGGAAAATGACTCACTTGCAGATTTTACTAGGTTGCAGTGACTTGGCTTGTATTTTAAGCCAATGAATTTCAACTTCGGCAATTCTAACAGTTAGCGGCTCTGAACCTGCAACCAAAAAAATGTAATGTTAAAAATGAAGTCCATGTTTTTTACTAAAAAAGTATCTTCGTTTAAAAAATACTTCGTTTAATACTGGGTTAGAGCCGTATAATAGCTTATAATAAAAACTACTGTGGTGATGTCACTGCAAATATAAAAGGTTAACCGCTAGTATCAACTTAACATTTCAAGTTTGTAATTTGTGAAAACTCTTTTTGTGACAATATTGTGAAGAAAGAACAGTAAACGAAATAAAAACTACAAAATTATTAGAGCCGAGCAAACAAAACATCTTCTGTAAGATACAGAACCACATTAAATATAGACAAAAATAATAAAAACTATGAAACCTGACTCTAGTAAATTATACAAGGACACTAGATGGAACAATGCTTGAAGACAAATTTAAAATGATTGATTAAATAAATCTCTATACTAGTCCCCGAAGCCTCACCACGCCGAAATGACGGCGGAGAATGTGTGATTAAGTATCGGCGGCGGCGTACCGCCAGGCGCGCCTAAATTTTTTTGGCGGTGCGCCGCCGATTTTAAACCGGCGGTGCCGTGGCGCCGCCGTTTAAAAAGCTAAAAAGCCATTTAGCTGGGGCACATGTGGCAGGTACAGCCGAACTTGACGAGCGTAAACTGCCACTCGCGGGATCTGATACTAGTATTGGACCTTGGGGTCCCACAGAATGCCGCAAATGGGCTTCTTCTTTGTATCTGCTGAAATAAGTTGTTTTATAAGGGAGAACAAATCTGCACCTTCACCATAGGGCTCCTGCGCCCTACACAACAGGAGGAACTAAACTGTACCTTTACCCTCTTTTCTTATCAACACGGAATAACCCTCCGAAATTCTTTTCGGAAAGAAGTGGTCAAGTTACAACGTTTCAAGTCAAAGTTTAAGGCTGCTTCAACTTCAGTATGCTCTGCTAACTGTGCAAAAAATAAAAATGTAATTCATTTCTATAGATATATTTCTATACTAGCTCTAGATAATCTACCAAGCGGGAAACTACCGCAAATCAGCATCGATAAATAAATAAAACCCAAAACGAACAAAAATAACAATAAATAACTGAGTCAAACTCAAAACGAGCAGAAATTAACATAAGTTGGGCTCAAAACCCCTCTGCCTTCCCAAGGCCAGAACATAATTTTCACTTCACTGAAAAAATATAAATGTTTTTACTTTTATAACTTTAATAAATAAAGTAATATTAACATTTTGATTACTAAATATCAGTATATGTATATTAAACTGACAGTGCATATTCATTTGTATTTTTGTCAGTAAAGTACAAATTTTGTCCTGGCCTTGGGAAGGAATAGGGGGTTTTGAGCCCAACTTATATTAATTTCTGCTCGTTTTAAGTTTGACTCGGTTATTTATTGTAATTTTTGTTCGTTTTGGGTTTCATTTATTTATCGATGCTGATTTGTGGTAGTTTCACGCTTGGTAGATTATTGGATTTTAATTTTGCTCATTTTTAGTTTAATGGAGTTCTTTACTTTTCTTTGAAAAAGCTTATTTTTTGGAAACAGTTTTTTTAATTAATTTCTGTTTGTTTTATATTGACATAGTCTTTTCAGGGAAAAAGAAAATCATACTTTAAATCTTTTCGTTTTTTTTTAATAATTTATAGTTTGGCCTGCTATTTGTATGCTGGAAAACAGTTTTCAGCAAAATTTAACAACATAGACCCTTATAAAAATCTGGACACAAATAGTAGTGTTTAATTTAGTTTCCTACCTCCTCTAGTTGAACTGAAATTGGAAACTTGATAAAATTTGCAAGAAAATATGTTTATGTTCTTTGACAGCTTGGATACAGTTACGCTATTTTGATTTGGTCAAATTTTAAGAGCAAAAGAAGCCCTGAAAGTTTGAGCATAATGCGTTAAGTCATCCTTGGGATGCTGCTGATAAGCCTTATTGGGAATTAGTATTAACACAGTGCATGTTGATTTAATCATAAGGAAACATTTAATTTTTAACCATAAAGGAAAGGGGGTGGGTGGGCGTGGGAAGGGGAATAGTTTCTCTCCAATCACTTTCAACCATTAAAAAGGGCAGCAGCACTTTCTATCTTCAATCGAAGGATCCCTTTTCGAGGTTCCTACAACAACTCCTTCGATACAAAATGCCCTGGTCAAAACAACAACAACAACAAAAAAATGATACATTATACCCACATCGATCTCTACTATAAAAATGTCAAGCCTTCCAATCACTTTCGATTACTAAAAAGGGCACTAGGCTTTTCGATTTCCAAACTAATGATCCCTT
>NW_028300478.1:181726-191880 GCF_049724085.1 Artemia sp. Qi Xiang Cuo
TACTGTTTTTATTGTTTTAAAAATATTGCTGTGACAAAGATTGGACCTTAAGTGTAAAGAGCGAGTCGCATCGGAGGGAAAAGGCCCCTTCATATACGGAATAATTTCAGTTCGTTTTAAGTTTTAATGTAACTCCTTACTTTCAGTTAAAAAACCTTTTTTTATTTAATGACGTATTAAACTTTTACTCTTTTAAAATTTTTTTTTATTTATGTTATTACCCATATCTCTTAAGTTTAACACAACTGTTTCGTTAAATTCGGTTTGTTGTAGGTTTCATTTTGTTTTTGAATTTTAAGTTTTTGTCGTTATGAGTTTGAACTATTTCGTGAATCGTTTTTAATGTTCTTACGTCAAATATTGATTTTTAATTTTCTTCTAAAAATTTGTTTTTGGAAATTGTGTTCGAGTTAATAAAAAAAGAAATACAAGTGATTTATGTTATATAGGGAGAATTTGATTTGTATTTAGTATGCAACCTACTGTTTACGTCGACATTTTTATTTACTACGAGATTATTTCCAGATCAAGTACTAAGAGAAAAATAATTTGGTTATAGGTTGGGAGGGGATCTGTCGATCAAACTTTGACTTCTCGATAAATAATTAAGAGGCACATGAGTCAGCAGTCCATTCCTCACTTAGTTTTATAAATTATGAATAAGCATTTGATTCAGCTGAAAGTGTTATCGAAGGTTCTGTATCGTGTATAGGGTACCCGAAAAATACATCAAAGTGATTAGGCTGTTCACGGGAACAAAATTGTTGCGGTTAAGGTTGAAAATAAGGATAGTAGCTGGTTTTGTATTAAATCTGGAGTTACACACGGTTGTGTTCTATCTCCTTTTTAATATCGGTTATCTTAATGGACTGAGTTCTTAAGAAAGGCTATTTGAGTGTCCCTGAGGAAAATGTTATTAATATCACTGATTTTTCGAAAGTTTTCAGAGTTTAGAATTACAAAAATTGGGTCGAAAATTATTGTCAAGAAGAGTACGTCGCTTCAATTGGTAGCTTCACCTATCTAGGATTTTATAACTCAAAAGATCTATCCCTAGGGGCTGGGGGGGGGTCATGTTTTATTCAAAGGCATAGTTTTGGGACTTTAACTATGCTGAAGAAAATGACAATTTCAAAATTTTAATAGAAAGATTTTTAGGAGGAAAAGGCGTGGAAGGTGACCTAGCTGCTCTATTGTTTTGGTCGCTTAAAAAGGGCACTAGAACTTTTAGTATTCGTTCAAATGAGCCCTTTCCCGCTGTTTGGGACTGCTTGTATGGCACAATCTCCCCTTGTAAAAAAATAACAAACAAACAATAAATAAACACGAATACATGATCTTTCTTCTGACCAAACACACAAAATTTTACATTTTCGCTGATAGGAGCTTGAAATCTCTATATCAGGGTTCTCTGATGCGCTGAATTTTGTTATCGGATTTATATTAAGATTCTTTTACTTTTAGAGGATGTTCTCCCCTATCGAAAATCTGACCAATTTTCTCAGGTTCGTTGCCTCATATGGGTAAATTTTCAAAGGTGTTGAAACGTGGCAGTAACACCTTAGAACTCCCCCTCCTTAAAATCCTCCCAACCTTAAAACATTCCATCTCCCCCTTTGTTGCACTCCTGACTGAATATCAATGTTTTAAGCGATTGAATCTTGGATCATTAACCCACGCAAGTGAAAATTCATTAAACAGAAACGTATAGTTTAATGTATTCTTTTTAGTTGTTTTGATAGAAAATGTACGTTCTTGAACACACTTAAAACATTGCTGTACCGGGTGTGTATTGACCGCAAATATACTTAGACTTCATTTGACTCCCCCCTCAGCAAGGTTGGGTGACAAGCTTGCTTCTTGTTCCTGAAAAAAAAAAGAATCAGCAGCTGAATCGTCTATTCGACGCCCTAGTGTGTGCCAGCAAAGGATCAGGAGCATCTTCACCCCTTTTCATTTTTTGTCATTTGACTCACCTGTGCTGCTCTCTGCCGTAAGCAGAATTAGCCGGTGGCTCCATCCACATGTATTCGACAAGCAAAATTTATCTAAGAAAATCTAGTGCCATCTTTGGACAATTTGCGTCGAAAAAAAAATCTATATAAGCCGATAACCAATATTTATTTACAATGTCTGATAATGACACTGAACCTAATATCGACCCGATAATGTCAGTCGGGTTCTAATTTCGGGTAACAAGAAGATCAATCAAGTGAATAGCTTCGCTTACCATGGCAGCATAATTAGTATAGATGGTGGGTGCTGTGAAAACAAAACAAACGAATTATGTTTTATTAAACACATCGTACTACAAATAATAATCTACATCTTAACGGTCTTGAACAAAACCCTTTGCTTAACAAAACTGTTATCGTGAATTGAGGGGAAACTTACCCACAAAATACAGAAAATTGTTTTAAGAACTCCTGATTAAGCTTAAACAAGGTATAAAATAATTATTTATACCTTATTGAATTGCTTATACCTTATTGAATTTATAGACAATTTGAATTGCTTTTATTTAATCCTTTATACCTTAGTTCTTCTTTAGGATGGATGATAGACTATCTATCAACCATTTTTGTATGTTTCTTAAAAAGTTATGCTAGCTTTGCATCTCACTGAGACAATCTTTCTTGGCTTTACTCTAATTAGCTATGGTTCTCAAGTATTTCATCACTTCCATCAAGTTTGTTTTAGTTGAGTTTTTTTCTTCTTTTTGTCCCTTGTTTTTTTTGTTTCCTTTAATTAATTTTAATTACTAAGTGTACTTGTTTTTGGCGTCACTGGCTTTTACTTTCTACAAACAGGTGTACTCATTATACTATAAGATTAAAACAGATAAAACCGTTATCTATCTTATCTATGTATCTTAAGCGCCAAAACCAACAATTACCAACAATATTTGAATTCTTGGTCAGCATGCCATGCCTGAGACTCTAGGCAGGCATGCCTTTCCCAAAAACTAACAAACAAGTATGTGTCCATAAGAGAAATCATGCATACTCCTGCCATTTACCCGTGCCTGCCCCAGCCATTTAAACATTTGCCTCTCAATTACTTGGACTATCTGTCTTGGCTTTTCTCTGTCTACAATTCGCCATGTCTTGATGCAACCTATGCAACCTACTGCAAAATACTTGATAACTTCAATTTTTGTTTACTTTAATTAATTTTAATTACTAAGTGTACTTGTTTTTGGTATCACTGGCTTTTACTTTCGACAAACATGTGTACTTATCATACTATAAGGTTAAAACAAATAAAAACGTTATCTATCTTATCTATGTATCTTAAGCGCCAAAACCAACAATAACCAACAATAAGGTTACCTACCATACTTGATTTATTAGGACCTAGACTTGATCAATTCAACCAAATCCAATTGAGGAAGCCAGATTCGAATCAATTAACTAAAATTTTTGTAGAAGTAACTTACGACATATAACGCTTATAACTTAGTTTTGATAAGCATAAAAGTTTCTTGTATAAAAGAAGGGTTCTCAAGTTTTCTTAAAGGGTTCTCAAGTTTTCTATTTTCTGCAAAGATATCTCCAAAGTCTCCTCCTAGTAAAACATCCACTGCTAGCATAGGTACTAACCCTACTTTTATCGTTTTTCTCTGGACCGTACCGTCGTTCCTTGCAATTTAAATTATTACCCAAGCAGACGGGCATTGGTGCTTATCTCCATAATAACATAATGTTGTGATATTATTTTTATGGTCTATTTCCATCTTTTTAATTAGGTCCATTCGCACAAAAGTTTGCTCACTCCCTGGGTCAATTACCATTTCGGTCAATTATCCGTTTAAGATTCCTTCTATTTTATGTGATTTCACAAACTCGTCAATATTTCCTTGATTATGTGCTATAGCCCAATTCAATCTTTAATAGGTTACTTTCTTTTCTTTATTATGGCAATTTTTAGAAAAAGGCTCCGATAAATCAATTTTTACCAGATTATCATCATTTTGACTATCAATCATTTCTTCTTTCCGATAGGGCGGCACTGCCTCCCCATTTGTTTTATGGGCCGGTCCACCTCCCCCCGTAGTTAGTGAAGTTGTATATTTTCTCGTAAAAGTGTTTAATGTTTGGTAATTTTCTATTTCTCGCAGTTGATTCTTAGACAAATTATTATGGCTATCTGACAGCCTAGAAGTTAGCTGTAATAAAATCTCACTTTCTGGAATTAAACCTATCATGGTTCTTTTAAAATCTTGGTGATGTCTTTCTTCTTTCTCTCTAGCTATTTTATCATTCTCCTTTTTTCGTTCTTTGGCTATTCGATCAGCCTCTTCCTTTCGTTCTCTGGCTTTTATATCAGCCTCTTCCTTTCGTTCTCTATCTACCCTCTCTTTCTCTCTTTCTTGTCTATCTTTCACTCTTTCTCGTCTGTCTTTCTCTCTTTCTCGTCTATCTTTCTCTCTTTCTCGTCTATCTTTTTCAATTTTGTCCATACGGGCCTGATGAAGTATTTCATAGGCTTGACTATCTTTTGGCTGATGCCTATTCTTCTCTGATTTTATTAAGTCATTAGATAAATAAGTTTTTAACTGAAAGTAGAATGTGACATTAAATCTTAAAACGAACAAGAATCATTCCTTATATGAATGGGACTGTCGCCTCCTAAACGCTTCGCCTCTTTAAACTAAAGTTTGACTCTTTGTTACAACTATAATTTGAAAACAATAAAACTTTAGCGTAGAGTGAGGTGTGGAGGAGAGGACAGCCCCTTTCATATACGAAATAATTTTTGTTCCTTTTAACACTTACAAAAATGTGACAAATAGATAAATTTTACCGTTAAGAGCAAGTTATTGTCGGAGAGAAAACCCTATATGCGTCGAAAAATTCAGTTTGTGTTTCATATATTGCCGGTCAATCTGGTTCATCCTAGGTTAATACGCTGCTCCTGCCTTTAAAGCCACTCACTGTATGTTTCATTTAACTTAAATTGCACCCCCCCCCCTGTCAAATTCTCTAGACACGCATCCATGATCTGTCTTCCGGCAAAAATATCAAAATTCCACATTTTTACAGAGAGGAGCTGGAAATTTCTACAAAAGGGTTCTATGGTACGCTTGGTCTTGGAAGTGACTTGGTCTTCTTAAGATCTCCACTGCCAGCCAGTCGACTGACTATCTGGGCTTTATTTGTCAAAGCCTAAATGCTAAGCAATGGACATGAGCTAGATTGGGACCCCATGTGAAAATGGAAAACAAAAACAAAAATCTATTGTTGGTATGTGTGTAGAGCATGGCATGGTTACCGCTAGGGCAACAGTCGAACCGTTGATGGTTTTAGGTATCCGTGAATAAATTCTAAGGCGAGAGTGGAAGTTGGGACAATTTTTGGAGGTGCCCACCTCACCTGCTCAGAGTCTCAGGCAAGTGACCCTAAACTTGAAAAAGTGGAAATTGGCTCAGATTGCTAAACTGGGCTGAGACAATGAATAGATACTATTGGGAAAGTGATTGGAGACGCTGGGCATCCGTGAACAAGTGCTAAATTGAGAGAGGAATTTGGGACAATATTCGGGGGCGCCCACCCACCCAGAGTCTCGGGCAAATGACCCAAAAATTTAAAAAATTTGTGACAAATTCAATTTTTTTTCAGAATGTGGGGCTAAGCTTTGGCAACGAATAGATACTAATGGAAATATGAAGATGGCTTTTAACAATTGTTTGCCTGTTTTTTAAAGCAAATTTATAACCTTATGTCATTTTTACATTCTTCTTAAAACCATTTGTAGTTGTCCCCTATTTGTCTATTTTTGAATTCTTGATCAGCATGCCTATGACTATTAGCAGGCATGCCATTCAAAAAACTAACCTGACAAGTATGTGTCCAATAAGAGAGTTATGCATACTCCTGCCATTTACCTGTGCCCCAGCCATTTAAACATTTGCCTCTCAATTACTTTGGACTATCTGTCTTGACTTTTCTCTGTCCTACAGTTACCCAGCCCAGTCTTGACACAACCTATACAACCTATTGTAAAATACTTGATAACTTCAATTCAAATTGAAGATTTGAATTGAAGTTATTTCAAGCAAATTTATGGCCCTATGTCAATTTTAAATTCTTCTTAAGACCATAGGCGGGTGTGCCTTGTTTGCCTCTTTTTGAATTCTTGATCAGCATGCCTAAGACTCTAGGCAGGCATACCTTTCCAAAAACTAACCTGACAAGTTTGTGTCCAATAAGAGAGTCATGCATACTCCTGCCATTTACCCGTGCCCCAGCCATTTAAACATTTGCCTCTCAATTACTTTGGACTATCTGTCTTGACTTTTCTCTGTCCTACAGTTACCCAGCCCAGTCTTGACACAACCTATACAACCTATTGTAAAATACTTGATAACTTCAATTCAAAATGACTTTTAAAGTAACCATACCACTGGTCACTGTTAATTTTCAAAGAATTATAGGCTTTTAAATTATCTCTTTTGAGCAGTTTCCATACGAAATTAGGTTCACTTGTGGCTTTACTTGATGGTTCAGCTACTGATTAAGCCGGATGTTGCCTAAGTGCTTTCAAAAAATGTTTCTTTGCTTTTAGACGACTTTCATTTTACAAACCTTGTCATTTCATACCACAATCCTTCCAGACATAAAACCAGAATTTCGATTGAGCACAAGAATCAACAAGGTCAGGGTTACCTGACCAACCATGTTTCTCAGTTCCAAGACGTACTGCTCATATGGGTAAACTAGGACGCTCGGCAGAGCGTAGAGCGTGAACGATCTCTGCACTATCGGTATTATGCAACATTTGCTTCTTTGCACAGGTTAATAATTTTTTTGGGGGAAAGTAGATGAAACGGCACTTCGATATTTTTCAAAATAGAATCACTAATATCCCAGAACACAAACGTATCTGTACGAGCCCATTCAGTGGTTTCATGCCATTGACCATCATTATCTGGACTTAGACCATTCGTCGCAATAAGTTAAACAGGGAATATATTACTGATAGGCATATGGTCCGAGACTTGGAAAATGGAGATAAGTGAGGATCCTGAGTCTGGTTTTGCACTCGGGAAACACATGAAGAAGTCCAGAGAAGAGGTACTCCCAGAGCTATGGATATATGTGAAAAATTGGGTATTCTCGACCGCCAAGAGCTGAGGGCTCATACTATTCAGAATATTAGCACGACTGCTTCTGTTGTCAAAAAGGTTACAGTTCATCTCACCAACAAGGATTACTGCTAGGTTTTGCAGTTTACAATCAGACACGAGAGACTTGACTTGGCGGCATACTTGATCATATTGTCTGTCTGATGTAGCATTACGGTAATCTGTGGGTAAATACACTGAGACCGCCACATAATTCTGAATTTTGACTGCCGTAAAATAGTTACTGTCGCGAAAGTTTTCAGGCATGAGGACGCTTCTAGGAAGAATAGCAGAACCTCCACTCGGCCGACCCGCCCCGGAGTGTCTAGCGACACAAATTATTACGACAGTAGAAGCAGTCTTACTCAATAAACATAGACTGTTGGCAGTGAAAAGGTGCTCTTGTAAAAAGAGAACCTCATTTGTGTCACATAGAGTTTTGACACAGAGTAATTTCACTGAGACGCCTCTCGTAGTATTGCATGGAGTAAAGCATAGATCAGTGCTCAGTTTAGGGGATTCACACGTTTTTTTGCGACAGGACATTTTTAGCTTTAACCAGGAGGGTCAGCTTGAGTGCACAACGCACACTTCATTTTATTTTGAGGGGAGGGGGGTTTCCAGCTTGTTCGAGTGTCCTATCTTCGCACTACGCTAACAGTGAGTAAGAGCTTTACAGCTCTGGGCAAGATGTCCGTAAGCTTGGCAGTTGTAGCAGTGAGGAGGGAGAGGGAGGGACTTATCACTGGGGAGTCGCTTTTACGTGATTATTATTGATGAGGAAATGGCTGCCAAAAAGTCTTCTTGGTAGGAGAACCAAAGATTGTGGGACATAGTTTTGCCAATACGGTAAACTTCGGTCCAGTTAGTTGTCAAGTGATGCACCTGACCGTAAGTAACAGTGTCGGTAACAACACGGGCAATTCCAAAATACAATGGAATTCATGCTTGCCACCCGGACCCGGAAGACTTTACTAAGTCAGAGAGGAAATCGTTACTAGATCGCAGCTGGTTTTACTAGAATAACAAAAAAATTTTTGCCGAGTGGAGCTCTGCTGCACGCGCACCATGACACATCTAGGTTAAAGATATTTTTATCATAACTACTTTTTTAAATCTATTTTTACCTTTTCTCTTCTTTTTTTCTCTTTTCTTTCGTTTTCATATAATTAGCTAAAATTAAAAACAAATACACTTTAAAACTCCTTTTTTTTTACAGTTGGAATTAATTTTAATGTCTATAAGAAGGTTACGTTATAATCAAGTAATATTTTAAAACTGAGTAGATTCACCTAATCACCGTGGGTGGTTGGTTTTGTTTTGATTCTAATGGAGTCCAAAACATCACTAATACAAGTGTCATTATAGCTTCATATTTGGTTGGTAAGATTTGATACACAGAAAGCTGATTCTGTCGAACTTTAGACGCCGGAAGTGAAGTGTCTATTTACGAAAATAGGTGACTGCTTGTCCGTCTCTTGGACAGACAAGCAAACGTGTAAATTGTAAAACATTCAAGCAAACATGTAAAGTGGTCATATCTTTACGATATTTGCGCTCCCTGAATTAATGGATAATAAAAAAAAAGTTTTCTTTACTATATCTCATGAACATTTACTCGTTTTTAGGAGATATCGGGAAATTTACTTGATCCTATAAATTTAATATATTTTTTTTTACTAGTTATATTAAAATTATAATTACGGTGTTAACGCTGATGGAAATTGTTTATGTAAGAATAGCGATTGTTCATTAGATTTAGTAAGACACTGCAGTAACTTTATTTTTATAAATTAAGATTAGTCAGTAAGTTTCTTTTTACAGTCGAAGCTCAGTTATCGCCGACTTCGAGTCACCACACAAGTTATCAATAAAAAATGTTCGGTCCTTGGGGTCATTCAGCGTATTATTTGGATTCTTTAATTTAACGGCTAAAATTTAAAAGTTATCAGCTAAAATTATATAATATTTACATTTGAAGTGGTTATCTCTTGATTAAAAATAATACATATAAAATTGAAAATACTATAGGAGGGGGTCATGTTATCCCTGAAGGTATATTTATTAGACCTTTCAATTCCACGATGACTTAGGGGGGAAAAGGGCGTAGGAGGGGAGTTATCCGCCCTCTAATATTTTTTTTACTTAAAAAACACACTAGAACTTGAATGAGAACTAGAACTAGAAGTTTGAATGAGCCATCTTCCGATATTCCTGGACCATTAGTTCGATACTATTACACCTGGAAAAAAAATAATAAACACGCATCTGTGATCTTTCTTTCAGCAAAAATGCACCGAGTTGACATTTTTACTGAAGGGAAATTGAAAACGATGCAGTAGGGTTCTCTGATACGTTTATTTGGTGTATCTATTGATATCAAAATGCCGTTTTTTTAGATTTTCTGTCACTTTTGATCCAAATCATTTCTTAAACTCAGTTCATTACCCTGGATAGTTTTGTAATAATATTAATGATATATTTATGTTGAAAAAAAACCATGCATTTAAAATTATACTTTTTCATATCGTTTTTATATGTTTATTAAGTATATTTGATTTTATCTAATGATTATTTTTCAGTTTCTGCTCTGGGCATACAAAGATTTTTTTTCAAAATTCGGATTTTGGGTGGTACAAGGCGTATGGCCTCTGACGTACATGATAAATGCTCCAATTGCTTGTATTATCAATACCCTCTACAAATCCGATTAGGAAGCATTTTTTTACTCCTTTGTGTCCGGATTGGCAGAGATGAGGAATATCTATAGAGTAAGTGTTTTCTGTCTGATAAGATATTGTTACTTCCATCATTTGAAAAGTTTTTAGAAACCAATTATTTAGGAAAATAATGTGGCCACGCGTTGGGCCACACTATAATTGATGCAAGTTTGATGGACTACAACTGAAACAAAATACTAAGAAGAAGTAGTAGTAGTAGCAGTAAATGTACCAATGACAGCAGTACTAGCAGCAGTGTGGACATATTGCCTTTTGTTCAGATGATCTTCCCCTTGAAGCATTCTCTG
>NW_028300478.1:192380-233989 GCF_049724085.1 Artemia sp. Qi Xiang Cuo
ACACACACACACACACAGATACGAAACACACAAAGAGACGACACACGCACAGAGACGACAAACAAACAGAGAACTTAGTTCTCCAAAGTTGATTTTTTCTTTCATTTCTTTGCTGAGGAATTTCTACAAGTGAAAGAGAAAACTTTAAAGGTCTATGATCACTAACCGGGAAATCTACAACCACTTCAATTGAACAGAAACCGAACTAGAAGTAAGAACAAGACCGTGATCAAGATTACTTGTTGACCCGGAATTATGAAAATAAGTAAAATTATCTGTTTTATTTACGATTGACAGATTTGGTAGTGAAGAAAGGAAAAGAGAAGGACCCACACAACTTGAATTGAGTAGATCACAGTTCAGGTCACCCGCTATACAAATATTATAATTAGCTGAGTACTTTAGTACAAAAGCACTCAGTTTACCACACGCATCTTAGAATAAATAATCAGACAGGTCATTCCGGTAATCTGTTAGGAAATAACAATTAATCAAAATACATTCAGAAATATGGCATGCAAGAAAATAATTATTATAAAATATCAGGTGAGAATCAAATGTATCGGGTATACGAGTAACTAACCCTCCCGACGGGTGTCCCCCAGTTGTTATAGCAGGATTCGAGTAATGTTTATAACCAGGAAGAAACGTATCAAAAAACGGCAAAGCAAACTCAAGGAGGTGATGTTCCTGTAAACATAGTATTCCATTAGTAGGCAAAAGTAGAAAGGAGGGCGCTAGTCGTGACGGGACTCCTTATATGGGCATGGAATCCCCAGGGAGAATGATTGTATAATCGAAGTGGGTCAATGACCTAAATTTCCAAAGGTCGATTTATTTGTTGTTGTTGTTTTGGCCAAGTGCACGCTCGGGGCGAATGTTATGCCGTCCAGGAATAGGAAACAGTTAGATCACGTGTTTCCTTCTCAGCCAATCAGCGAGTCGGTTACATCTCCTTTCTCAGCCAATCAGAGGCTTGCTTACATATGGTTTTCCCCGTTACATAACAATTCACCATTGAGATTTCGTATATAACGGACATGCATTGTGATTAAATTATCAGAAAGTAAAGTAGCCTGACAATGGATAGAACACTTCAAATTCAGTTTGATGAGCTTGAAGCATTGGCAACCTCAATTTACCATGTAAGTTCTGTTTTAGTACATTTTAATTTTTATTTTCAAAATAAAATTATTTTCCATGGTCACCCTCCAGTATATTTAGGTAAAGTTCCCCCCCCAAAAAAAAACTCCACCATGCTATCTTTATACTCACTAGAAAACATTAAATATGTTCTTTTTACCCTCAAAACCTAACCCCTCCCCTCACTGTTTTACAACGATAATTCTCGCAATAGAAATAATTCTCTTTCTCGAAAAAAGGTGACTTTTTCACCCGTCTGCATTTTCAATATACCTTTCTGTAAGCCTATCTAAAAGTGACAGCCAACTTTCTGTCAATCCCTTAGCTATTAAGCCGCTAACTTGACAGACATTTCCGCAATGATAATTACTGTCACCCCTTTTAAAGTATATCCGCTCTCTCAATCATTTACGTTAACGATTTAGCCAATGGTTTCTCAGATCAAAATGGTTTGTTTTTCCCGTCAAATTAAAAACAGTTTCGCGTGGAAAGAGATTGTTGTTGATTAACCTATGTAAGGCTACAGGCTTTGCAAATTCTATGTTGTATGAAAGTAGGGAAACGAGTTATTTCCTAAATTACTGCCTTACAAATATTTTTAGGACATTATGTAAAAGGGGGAGGGAGGGGGCAATGCCTCAATTCTATCGCCATCATTGTAAAATAAAAACAAACTGTTCCTTCGCATGAAAAGTAAGGGGGTACTCGTTGTGTAGACATGTTCATCCATTTGACAAAAAAGAACTAATGTGTAAATATAGGCGTTGCGTCTCTATGCATGTTTTTAATCTTTTTAAAGATTTATGTCGATAATGTTTCTATTATATTCCCAGGAGGGGGCATGAAAACTATGATTTTTAACTTTCATATGCAAGGCTAGAAAGAAAAGTCTTTAGGAGTTGCATGAAGCTTATATTATGCGTAAATTGAATAGCATTTTAACCTATGTTTGCAAAATTTAGGCCTATAGGCTGCTGGGTTAATGATCCTTTTTTTATCTAATTTAAAGCCTATAGACTAGAACATTTAATTTTTTTTTTAATGGTAAAAATAGAAACATTGATTTCTATCCTAAGGCTATAGACTACTGATTGTCATGATTTTTTATATGACAAGAAAACTAATGTGTAAATATATGCGTTGCGTCTCTAGGCATGTTTTTAATTTTTTCAAGCTTTCTTTCGATAATATTTCTTTTATATTCCAAGGAGGGGGGCGTGAAAACTATGATTTTTAACTCTGATATGCAAGGCTAGAAAGAAAAGTCTTTAGGGGCTACATGAAGCTTATATTATGCGTAAATTGAATAACATTTTAACCTATGTTTGCAAAATTTAGGCCTATAGGCTGCTGGGTTAATGATCTTTTTTTTATCTAATTTAAAGCCTATAGACTGTAACATTTAATTTTTTTTTTAATGGTAAAAATAGAAACATTGATTTCTATCCTAAGGCTACAGACTACTGATTGTCATGATTTTTATATGACAAGAAAACTAATGTGTAAATATATGCGTTATGTCTCTAGGCATGTTTTTAATTTTTTTCAGCTTTGTTTCGATAAAGTTTCTTTTATATTCCCAGCAGGGGGGCGTGAAAACTATGGTTTTTAACTTTGATATGCAAGGCTAGAAAGAAAAGTCTATAGGAGTTGCATGAAGCTTATATTATGCGTAAATTGAATAGCATTTGCACCTATGTTTGCAAAATTTAGGCCTATAGGCTGCTGTGTTAACGATCTTTTTTTTTATCTAATTTAAAGCCTATAGACTGGAACATTTAATTTTTTCTAAATGGTTAAAATAGAAACATTGATTTCTATCCTACGGCTATAGACTACTGATTGTCATGATTTTTTATATTAAAATAAAACTAATTTTTAAATATATGCGTTACGTGTCTAGGCATGTTTTTAATTTTTTTCAAGCTTTCTTTAGATAAAATTTCTTTTATATTCCCAGGAGGGGGGCGTGAAAACTATGGTTTTTTAACTTTGATACGCAAGGCTAGAAAGAAAAGTCTTTAGGAGTTGCATGAAGCTTATATTATGCGCAAATTGAATAGCATTTTAACCTATATTTGCAAAATTTAGGCCTATAGGCTGCTGGGTTAACGATCTTTTTTTATCTAATTTAAAGCCTATAGACTGGAACATTTAATTTTTTTCTAAATGGTAAAAATAGAAACATTGATTTCTATCCTAAGGCTATAGACTACTGACTGTCATGATTTTTTATATGAAAAGAAAACTAATGTTTAAATATATACGTTGCGTCTCTAGGAATTTTTTTAATTTTTTTCAAGCTTTCTTTCGATAAAGTTTCTTTTATATTCCCAGGAGGAGGGCGTGAAAACTATGGTTTTTAACTTTCATATGCAAGGCTAGAAAGAAAACTCCTTATGAGTTTGTACGAAGCTTATATTATGCGTAAATTGAATATAATTTTGAACTCTGTTTGCAAAATTTAGGCCTATAGGACTCTGGGCCAACGATCTTTTTTTTATTTTGTTTAAAGCCTATAGACTGAAACATTTAATTTTTTTTAAATGGTAAAAACAAAAACATTGATTTCTATCCTAAGGCTATAGACTACTAATTGTCATGATTTTTTTCACAAGTTGTATAATAAAAACGTTTGATTTCTAAGCCTAGTATATTTCTCGCGAAATTTTTACTTTTTGCTTTGCTGAAAAAGGGTGGAGGAGGGGGCTTCATAGTGATAAATGCTTTTCTAAACAAAATTATGGTTAGGTTATGAGTACTAATTTTTCTTCTGTAAAAAAAGGGGGGAATTATTTTTATTCTAAATGTTTTCTTCTTTTTTAAGGCCAATTATGAAGAATGTATACCCCCTCCATCCAAGAAGGCTATAGGCATCGAGACAACCCTTGTACAACGGAGGGAGATGGCTGGGGCATCCAAAACCATATCCTCTGCGCAACCTTTGAGGCCTGTAGTCATAAGACATGTTGGTCCCATTCAAACCACAAACCAATCTACCCAAGCCCGTGATATCGCTGGCCCATCCACTAGCAGGAAATTCAAAAGTGAATGGGCAGCTTCCTACATAATGGTGAGTTCCGCTCCAGGTAATGTCACTGCCCCACCAACACAAGGTCCACCGATGGCACAGCATGCTTTGCCTGGGCCTTCGGACATTCAAATACAGCCAGAATTTGTAAATGTGAGCATTTTTGCTTACCTATCTTAGAAATATCTAAAAACAAAACTATTTTTCAACACTGTAAAAGTGTGTCTCAGAGGAGATTATAGCATTTATCTATTGCACATATGGATTCTAATTTGCGTAATATTTTTGACAGCTTTCAACCTTACAACTTGCCAAGATTTTGGGGAGACATTCCTGAATAAGAACCGTTAACTGTTCTCGAATTTAATTGTACTTTTTCCCAGAGAATACGCTTGGAAACAGAACAGACACGAGATTACAAATAATCTAGGCTCATTTGGAGTCCTAGACAACCTGTACGGGAAGTAGGCGAAACGAATTATGTCGCCTAACAATACGGTTTTTTAGGATATTATGTAAAAGGGGGGGGGGGTGATGCTAACAGTTCCTTTAGGGTGCATATTATTACTTTTTCCAGCTTTCTTTCGATAAAGTGTCCTTTATATTCTCAGGGGGAGAGGGGATGAAAACTATGGTTTTTAACTTTGATAGTACTAGGCTAGAAAGCAAAGTCTTTAGGAGTTGCATAAAGACTATATTATGCGTAAATTGGCTAGCATTTTTAACCTATGATTGCAAAATTTAGGCCTATAGGCTGCTGGGTTAACGATCTTTTTTTTTATCTAATTTAAAGCCTATATCTAAATATCCCTCTGATTCTTGAGCTTATAACATTTCGAAAGTTATGCTATGGATTTTCACTTTTTGCTTTACTGAAAGGGAAGAGGGGCTTCTTTGAGATAATTGCTTTCTAGACAAAATTATGCATGACAATAAATTCTGTAGAAGGGGGTACTAATTTTCTTCAGTAAAAAAAGGGGGAAAATTATTTTCCATACTAAATTTTTTCTCTTCTTTTAAGGATAATAGTGAAGAATGTGTGTGCCCTCCGTCTAAGAGAGCGAGAGAGGGTGAGGCAGCCCAAATGCAGCCTGGCAGAAAGTTAAAGGAAGAGTGGGTGGATAACTACAATGCTGAAGCTACGCAAGATCGTGAAATAGCCGGCCCGTCACTCCCTTATCATACATTGTCGGGGGTCTTAGGAGCTGCCCCGCCCATACAAGATCATGAGGTTGCCCTCCAACACGCGCTACCTGGGCCATCTGGCACCCAAGTTCAGCCGGGATATAAAAATGTAAGCATTTTTTTCTTAGCTAACTTATCAAGTATATATAAACATAGCCATTTTTCATCGCGCTGTGTGTGTCTCAGAGATATTAAAATATTAACCCCCCCCCACCCGTGTTTTAAATGTATATGCTCCCCCTCCCTCGGATATATCTAAATATAATGTAATTTTTTTTGCATGTCAAAGAAACCACTCTCTTTTTCTAATCTTTTTATTTCCAAAATTATGGTCTAACAATATATTTAGAACATTATGTAAACGGCTGGGAACCACGGAGCCCTGGAAGCGCCGGTGGGGCCTGGGAAGCGCCGCGGTGGCCCAGCGCTCGGTGGGGAGCATTAAATAGTGGAAATTGGGGGGGGGGGTGGAGTTGTTTGAACAAAATCAAACAGTGCCTTCTATATCATTTTTTTGCTTGTAAATATCTTTTATTAAGTTGGATATTGGAACCTTAAGAATATCAGTAGAGTAGGAAACATTGAATTAACCAAATGCTACTATGTGCATACTGCTACTACTACTACTACTAAACGCGTTTTAAATAATACCTAAATAATAATCCGAATTTAAAAACAGTAGGGATGATTTCATCACTTTGAAAATAAGCTATTTTTCATTTATAGGTTGTCCTGGTTCCATATTCGCCATCTCCCCCCTGCTCGTCAGTTGGAGAAGCAGAGGACGCACCGGTGGACTTCCACAGCAATTTACCATTGAGTGGTAATTCACTGGAAATTCCAGATAATATTGATGATTTTTTAAATAATTTTCTTTTAAATGTAGATTATAGCACAGTTGAGCAGGGGGACTTACCTTTGCTAAGTCCAAACACACAACATCTTTTAAATGATTTTACAAATGAATTAACTGGGAACCCTCCTCCTCTAGCCCCCGATAACCTAACGAATCCACTTCAAACAACTGAAGTGAATTCCCATACCCTAAATATTGAACAATGTGGAGGGGGTGTTGATAATATACAAGAGGGGGAGGGATATAATAACCAATTTACAACTTTTCTCAAATTTCACTTAACAAATACAATTTTAAATGCAATAGTTGACACTGCAACTTTTGGGGATCCGTTGAATTCACTTATGGGGGGACATTTTGTGTTTGACCCCGTAGAAATTGTGCATTAATATGTAGATAAAATTTGTGCACTGCTGGAGAACCAAATTCATTTATGGGGAGGGGGAGGGATTTAATTAAGGTTTCAATTGTTTCAAAGGTATTCTATTTAAATGAGGGGAAAGATGAGGTTAACCACCATTATATACACTCTGAGATGCGTTTGATTTATCTTAATTTAGAAAATTTTGAGGGTTTTTTTAGTAAATGGACAGGTCATATTATAGCGCAACTCGAGAAATTTAACGAAATTGGGAGCGACTCTGTAGTTTTTTTTGTTAAAAATTTAAGTGTAAATACCTATAAATTTAAGAAAGATTTTATTTTAAGAGGAGGGTATAGGAACGCGGGTACAATTTTAAATTATAATCTAGATTTAGAAGGTTGTAAAGATGTCCAATGAATCTGTTTTGAAACAGGTGAAAAATGTTTTAAGTATGCTTTCCTCATATCAGCATTCAAGCCTCTAGAACGTGATGCTATCAAGACAAATTTAGACGATTGGGCTGTACATGGGAAGGAAGGGTCCAATTTCCCCATTATAGATTTCACTTGTTTAGAGGGGAAATACCCAGTAACGCTAAGATCCATTGATATTTTTGAAAGGGTTAATGCCCATTTAAATATCGGCGTTACTGTGGTTCAGTTTGAAACTGAATTTGAAGATGGGGTTCGTTTAAAAAGAAGGGGGTGGCCTTCCCAGTAAGGGGCCCGTCAATTGATTTGATCAAACACTGGGTTTGGTTGTTGTATGCACCACCTTCTAGTGACTTTGCCAATTCAATTGGCCATTTTAACCATATCACAGACATCAGCAAAGTTCTGGGGGTGGTAAGACTAGGGGGACACGTTTCTACTGTCCGACATGCCTGTCTACAATTTCGTAGTGATATAAAACTACGGGACCATATGAAGCATTGTAGACGGCGTTGTTATCAGGCAGTGAAAACTGTTTCAGGGGATAGGGCCATTTTACGCTTTAAAAATTTTCGAAACACCCTCTTCCCGTGCAACAAAATGTCTTTAGATTGTGAAGCTAAACTGGTGGAGGTGAATGATCCTCGATTTCCAAACCGAATCAAAGAACACCAAGCTATTGTAGTGTCCTATGCCCATGCGCAAAGAGATAATTCTAACACCATGCGGTTGTTAGAAATAGTAGAAACATTGGATGAGGAGGAGGACGAGTTTATGGTCAAGGCACTGACGAAAGTAATTGGCACAGCTAATGGTGCTATTTTTCGTTTGAGAAATACAAATCACCCAATGGTTTTGTGTACAGAGGACCGTCTCGCAATTAAAAATAAAAAAAATATGGTGGATTTGTAAGGGGGAGTTTGAAAAGGGGGATAAAGGGAATACAGAGAAAAGAGGCGGGCGGGGGAAAGTCAGAGATCACAATCACTGGTGGCAGAAAATATCCTCTGGGGGTAGTAATTTTAGAGGGGTAGCGCATCAATCTTGTAACTTAAATGTTAGCCAGCAGTTTTTATTCCAGTTTTTATGCACAACTCAAATTACGACTTAAATTTTATTTTATCGGCACTGGCACGTATGCACAGGAAGGGAGGGGGAGTAGACAGTCCATGGGTAACAGTTCATTTTCCGATAAAACTATTTCCTAATCGGCCAAGAAGTTGTTGCTTCTCGAGCTGAAATGGCAGGTAGTAAATAATGGTCTTACGAGTTGGAATAAAATCCGGTTTTCAGATTCTTTTAGTTTTTTCCCAAGGCATTGAGTAAATTGATTCAAGTGCAGAAAAGTGACAATTTTGATAGCTTTCCCTTGCTTAAACAGCACTTTCCAAACAGTGAAATGTATGACCTATTGATCTACAAAGGTGTATACGCATATGACTATTACTGTTCTGGCGCTCGCTTAACTGAGGTGAAACTACCTCCAATTGAAGATTTTTACAATTCGCTCACCAGTAGTGATCGCAAAGCTGAGGAATAAAAGTATGACAAGAAGGTGTAGGCTAAGGGGAATTTTAAAATTTGGCGGGATTATTGTAGACTGTGCTTGCACAGTCACGTTTCAACTCGGTTGGATATAGTAAGCAAAAAAACTGACCAAATCTATTCAGAGTTCGGGTTAGATATAGGCTACTATTTTTCCACGCCACATTTGGTGATGGATTTGATTTGAAAAATTAGTAGGGAGGAAATAGGCCTAATCACCGACTTAGATCAGCACCTTTTTGTAGAGCGTTCAATGAGGGGAGGGTATGTTTTTCATGGGGACCGCGTCTTATCAACCGATCCGAGCGGACAAAACAGCAGCACCGGTGCAAAGTCAAATGCAGTGTTCTTGGACATGAACTCATTGTGCCCCTCGGTAATGTCTCACTACTCTTCGCCGTGTGGCAACTCAATGGCTTGAGAATCCTTTTGAGCTCCCCAACATTACCACCGTCTAGCACAATGGGCCGCAAGGATGGTTCTTTGAAATTGACGGGCACATTCCGCTGGCACTTCACGATTCAGTCAGAGATTTTGTTTTTCCCTGTATCAAACGACCCGTGACCAGGGACTCACTGAGCCCCTACAATCGATCATTCGTCGAGGATATGGGCATGCACTGGACTCCCTCTAAGCAAAAACTGATTGCTGATTTGGACCCTATGGAGAATATCGTTGTTCACCATGTGCTTTTGCACTGGATGGTGAGCAATGGTTTCAAGATCACCAAAATACTTAGAGCCCTGCAGCTCAATCAGCGACCTTACTTAAAAACGTTTATCGACACTTTTGTTGATAAACACTCTAGGGCAAACTCAGAAGTGGAGAAGCAATTGTATAAACTGATTCTAAGTTCAGCGTTTGGCAAAATGTGTGAAAGCGTACGTAACATATCTCGCTGCAATGTTGTGACTGACCCTCTAGAGTATGCACGAATTATTGCCGATCCCAATTTTACATCGTTCACGAGCATAGAGGTTCTTCTACACGAGCATGGTTCACGAGCATGGTTCTTCTACACAGGAAAAAGAGAAATGTGGTACTGAACAAGAATATAGCAGGCGGTAGTTCAGTACTAGAAATTTCCAAAAAGCTCATGTTGTCGTTTTTTTACAATGTGTGCAAGGTGCAATGGCCACGGGAGGGGGAGGTTTAAGTTTACTATGGGGATACATATTCTGTGCTGCTAAGGGTAAATGGAACCAAAGATTCATTGAGTGATTTAGAAAAAGGGGAACATGCCAGCTCACAGATTGATTTCAACAAATGGAACTCATTCCACCACCTTAATTTGAGAAGACGTCAAGCCTCCAACCAACTATCAAGCTTAAAATTAGAGACGGTGAGTGATTTTATATCCAGGGGGTGTTCCCGGGCTCCAGAGCTTATTGCGTCCAAACTCATAGTAGGGATAAAAAGCAGGCATGTAAAGGGGTGCCTAAACATTTTGTAAAGAGAGATTTTAACATGAGCGTGTACAGAGATTGTGTAGAAAGTAGCTTAGTGCCGAGAGCACAAGTGCTTACAATTCGCTCTCTACAGTTTAGAAATTATGCTGTGAGAGTGGAAAAAAAATGCAATGTCGTGTATATCCGACAAAGTCTATGTGCTCGAGAATGGTGTAAGTGTCCTGCCTCATGGCCACTACCGTATTTCAGACTGAGTTGAATGCATAGACTATCGCAATCAACTTGGTCTGGATAAATTAACCTAACCAACTAACCAACTCACCTAACCCAACTAACCACCCAACCCGTTCATAAATTAACCACTGACCCAACTAACCCAACCTAACCTGTAGCAGCAGTAACGACCTTTAGCAACTATTGTACAGTTTTTTCCATCGCGGCTCCCGAGGGGGGGCCCTTCCCGCAGCCAGCTCCCGGGGGGTGGGGGGGCCGCCCACGGCCGTCCAGGGGGTTGGGGGGTCACGCCCACGGCCGGCCTTCGGCCCCACGACCCTTGGGGGGGACCCTATTTTAAATTCATAATGTTCAACTGTGCTTAGTTCATGTTCCATGTGTTTTTTTTTGTTTTTTTTTCAAGTGCTCTTGTTGTTGTACAGAAAAGTGTGTGTTTGCTACTAATGTACATAAAGTGTTTAAAGACAATAAGTGTTGTTCTTGCTGCTGATGGACAAAAAGTGTTTTTTTTATGTTGTACATAAAGTGTCATTTTTATCGTTGTCGTTGTTCATGTTGAACAAATAGACGTTTTCATGGTGCCAAAATAAATGCTGCCATGAAATATTTTCAACTGTTCTTGTTGAACATAGTGTTATTCTTATTGTTGTTCATGTCAGGAACAAATAAAGTTTTCATATTGTCGAAATAAATGCTGCCATGAAATATTGTTTTTTGTTGTTGTTCTTGTTAACCTACTAGACAGATCTACGGGAAAAATATTACTACTGCTAGTACTTATTCATTGAACACGTATGATTTACACTTAGTTGTAGTCGGACTGTTGTCAGCAGCAGCAGCAGCATTTATCAATTTAAAATACCCTTCAGATCGTTTCTGCGTGGTCCGTCCATTTCGGGCAAAACAACACTCTTGACTAAAATAATTCAAAATCGTCGGAAAGTGTTTGCGGAAAAGCCGAAAAAAATTTACTCTTGTTCTAGTGTTTGTCAAGAGTCCTATGATAGATTAAAAGCTAGTGCCATAATTATACCAATATAATTCATACAAGGGCATGACGTTTTCATTAGTATTGAATCGGACTTGTGGCTGATTATTGATGATTTGGCTGTATCCATTGAACAGTTCTCACAGGAAATGCTACAACCGTTCACTGTTCACTCCCACCATGAACACATTTCCATAACCCTAGTTCTACACAATCTGTTTCATCAGAGCAAATGCATGCGAACCCTTGCTTCGAATTGCACTATCTATATTATCCATCGAGTTGTTCGTGATTCTAGCTCGCTAATAACTCTCAATAAACAGATATACCACGGCACCTCTAATTTTCTGCTGTTTGCGTCTAAGGTGACTAGCATGCCCTGTGGTTACATTTTGTTGGATCTTAATCAGAGCACCCCCGAGGACCTACGTGTAGTCACTGAAATTTTCAACAATGAAATTACAGTATATCTTACGGCGAGCAGTAGAAAAGTCTATTAGTTGGCGTTATGACGCTGAAGAAACTACACGAACAACGGCATTTATTTTCCGTTTTAAGCACTTCAAAACCCTTGCTTAGGACGGCCATACTCAAACATGGGGTTTACAATGATTTCATTAATCTAATATCTGAACTTTTTTAAAATTTAACGGAGGATAATGTTCAACTGACGGAAGGTGTTAAACAACAGACAAAGCAACATTATTCCACTCTAAGCGCCTTGGCTTGTAAAAACAAGGGAAAAAATTTTAAAAGAAAACGTCTCCTTCAAGCGGGCGGTAGCTTTTCACACTTTTACTGCCAATAATTGCAGGACTTGTAAACAGTTTTCTCTAGAGAATGGCAAAACCCTATAAATTGACACCATTTGACCTTTCTCTCATTATAGCCCTAGAAAGCTTGACGTCTTTTAACATCTTCAGTGCACCCGCTGTCTTTACTAATAACACTACCTAGGTAAGGGAAGCTGTCCACTTTATCAGTCTGCTCGTTACCCAACCACACTGTTTCATATTCACTTATTATTAGCCTTAGTGACTTGGGCTTCTTAAAATTAATTTTAAAACCTATTTTTGTATCCTGAACTCACAAAGCCTCTAAAAATTCATTTATTTTACTAACTTCATCATCTAGGATGCTTAAATTATCAGCATAATATAAGTTTAAGAGAATTTTACTTCCCCATTTGATTATGTGTTCTCCCATTGCCTTTGCTGTACTAATTATTTTTACTTTTGTTTACAACAGTTCTCAAATAACCAACGTGAATTTTCATAGTGGTAACGTGGTTCTTATGGTAATTAAATGATGTTGTTGTAGATACATTTATTCTCCCTTTATAGGGGAATAAACTATGGCCCTAAGGTAATTAAAATTTGGTTGCGTGCCTTAGACTTTGACCGAACTAATGAGGCGTCCCAGCTGGTTATGTTCCAGGGGCTAAAGGTAGATTGTAGAGAGGTTGGCTATAACACAATACTTTTATTCAACTAAAATATAATAATAACAGGTATATGTTTTCTACTGGGACTGGCTGTCCCAAGTAGACCACAAGTCTCGGAACACTACAATAATATATAATAGGATACTTAGACACATACAATGATTCGACAAAATTCCAAGGTATATCTAAAACAACAGACCAGAGGTCAGTCCGGAATAAAGTTAGTATCAGTCTACCCCTTCCCATAAAATGTATCTTTTATACATTTTTATCAACCACACCTTCCTTTACCCGACAGACGCAATAACTAGGAAGTGGTGATTTCTCAATTTCCCGTTAAGCAGAAACTTGGCAGGATATATTCCTTATCTTAATAAAAAATGGTATTTCTAAACTTTGTATTTGCGTCTTAATATATTTTTACTAAATTCATAATTAACTAAATTAGAAAGCTTTACCACAATACTCCCCATTTAAAGAAGAATTGTCCCAATTCTCAATATTTTACTCTTAAAACAACTTAATTTTGTTTACAGCTATTATGTTGCCATCTTTGGGTCATTATGTGCATATATCCTCAATGGGTTTCCTTAGGATCATGTTTCTGCTCTAATATAGGCCATGTTCTTCTTTTTTCTTTTCTTTTTTTCGTAGTATTTCAATTTGAAATACATCCTTGTTCCTCCTTTTCTCTGTCTCTAGAACTGAAAATTACTCTTTTTACCCTATTCAAGCGCATCTTCTGTTTTATCCTAACCCCAACGAGCTCAGGCATAATATCATTGATTCTGCTTAATTTATATTCCAGTTTATCTTAGAAACGTTTGTGAAATATTGAAGCTTAAATTTAAATCTCATGAATAATTTAATTAATCTCCGTGATATGGTTTGTTATACCGTTTATTTTTCAGGTATATAAATGCCTTGGATAAATTACAAATAACAATTTTGGTTTTATTAATTTTCACATATTTTTACAGCACAAAGCATTTTCACATATTTCAATAATCTAAAGCCTTGAGGCTATCTAGCACATTCTCTAGGCCTAAATTAAGTTCTGATTTTATCTCACTTTCTGATGAACTTGTAGTAAAGTCTGTAATAATGCTATAGTTTCAAAAAAATCGGTTTATTAGGTATGGTTTGTTTTCTGATAGTGCGAGATGATTGTATCAGGATACCTTTGAAGTGGTTTCAAAATTTGTTACTTTCCAAAAATGCGTATAAAAATGATTGAAAAAATGGATCCGAAAGGATGATACGAAAAATTTGGTTTCCAAAAAAAAGCTAAGGCTGTATCTAAAATAAATATTCACATTAGAATACACATAAAGCATAGTAAAAAGTAACACTCAATTTCGTAAAGTTTAATTATTTTTCTCAACTTTTAATTACTCAAAGATAATATGCCGCTGAAATTGAAACATTATGTTTCTTGTTTGATTATTCTTTTCAAACTTAATACTTAACGGATTATATCACAATAAAAATTATTTATACGTTGACTCGAAGTCAAACATTTACATATAACTTTAAATCACTAGTTAAAACTTAAAGTAAATTAAAACATAGTATATATATATACAAGCCTTGTGTAATAACTTACACAAGTATTTTTTTTGAATTCGCAAAACTAGATAGGATATTTAACTACTGGTTAAAACTTAAAGCATTTAAAAAAATAAAACACGGTATAAACTAGCATTGGAATTAATTCCAATTATTGTTTTGTTAATTGCTTATGAAGTATTAATCTAGAATACTTCTTGAATGATATAAAAATAAAAAACACAAATACTCAACCGAAGTTATTTTGATGCCTAACTTAATTGTTAAAAACAAATAATAATTATGTACCCTAATAATTTATTTAATCACTGCAATATTTGTTCTTTTTACAACTTTTAAACTACGTCCGTCAAGACTTTTATCTGATAAGTCTTAACTGCAATTAAAATATTTACAAAAAAATTCCACTCCAACAATTAGATTTATACACTATAACTGATAAGCATAATTAGCCTCTATATGAGGGCTCGGTAATAGTTCATATAAAATGATTTTGCTATTAAAATTTACATATTTACAATTTTTTTGTATATGATAACAATTCCATATTTATAAAAGTTTTCAAAATACCTTTATGACTGTATATATTTTCCCAATTACATTAATACAACTATATAACTTTTCCATATACGACTATATACATTTTCTTATATTTGTTTTACAACTTTGGTTCTGTTTCGAATCCCTTGTGTCATTAACTGTCATTAGCTTACTATATGCCTGTTTGTTTATTCAAACTTTTGAGCATTTAAATTTTTTGAATTTTCAGGTGATTTAGACAGTTTTATAACGCTTTTGTCTGTAATCTCTCTTTTTTTTCACCTTTAATGTCCTTTTGGGATAAGGCTCCATTTGACAGGTTAGATCTGACAAGCTAAAACTTTAGCTATTCAGCTTTTTATCTGTTATGGCACTATCAATTGACTCGTGCCTGCACCCCGAAGGTTTGCTTACCAGGACTGCCTTCTGGTAGCTCCTATAGCGTTTCTAAGTTCTCTTGTCATCAGCTGCAGCTAAAAAGATCATTATAAACCTGCACACACACTGATTAATTGTTTCGTATAGTATTGCAACCCTTCTTTGTTTTTTGGCCATATTTTTCTCTTTGGCTCTTCTTTTATCAAACAAAATGGTCCTTCTGCAGAAAAATACCGTGCCTTCTTGGGTCACCGTAATTTATTTTTAAACTTATAAGTGACAATGATTATTTTCACTTTAACTTCCCAACTTTTAGTGGTCTCTTCTTAGGTTTCGACTTCAACTTAGGTTCTTAAGGCTATTATGTGCCTTACTTTTAATTTTCAATGCCATGCTAGTCATTTTTTTCGAAAATGACTCCCATATAAGAGAGCATAATTTTCTCCTGTCTACTTGGAGCATTTCTCCAATATTTCTATTAATCTCGGCTCGAGTTAACCACTGTAACGGTGGCTCCGTAGTATTAATGCTACTTATTTTGTACCTATTTAGTGCAATTTTCATACTAGTTTTGTTTGGTCAGTTTAATATGTGCGTATAACAGAGTTTAACTGACTCCATTCAGTTTCTTCTCCTTAAATTTTGTCTGGCTATCGTTTCCTCTTAAACCCTTCTCTTTTTTTTAAAGATATCCTGATTTCTGCAAAATTATGTGGTTTTCATCGCAAACACATTGTCTATGGTATTTCACCAAAAAAATAATGCCTAATTCGAGCCAAATTCTGTTTAGAGATAGGGTTTATCAGTGTCCCTGCAGTTTCCCTATAATCTCTTATATTATTCGCGTCTGGTATTTATCCCTTGTTTAATTTTTGCCTTAGTTTTATATAGTTATTGAGTGCAAAAATTTGTGCCTTTCGTGATATTTTGACTATTGCCCTGTGCTTAAAGTTTATTGATTTAGTCCCCGAGTGAAATTCCCGACACGTTATTTTTTTTAGCAAGTCGGATTTTACCGGAACATTCTGCTCAAACCTTCTCCAGTTTGACCTATATTTCTACTATCAATTTGGTTAGCTTGGTGGATCCCTCCCAATGACAAGACGTTTAGCAGTTTCGTTTTTAAATGCCAATGGTCTTGTCATTGGTGTCTTTCACCTGCAATGTCCTCGCCCTGGTTATTCCTGTTAATGGTGTGTCGTGAATTTATTTAATATGTGAAATTATTTATACTCGAGAAAACTTTACTTTTTAAATTGTGACTCATTTTATCTACGGCTTCTTATTTATATATGCTGTCCTTATTGGTAAGTGTTTAATTTATTATATATTCTACTATTTATAACAAGATTACAGCTAGCTTGTACATGTAGTCGACTTAATGTAAACTCTTGCTGTTTTCCTCATTATAATTATTATAAAATTCTTCAAAAACATTTTTTTTAAAATTATCCCCCAAAAATATATTTTTTTTCAATATATATATCAAAAGAATCGCCTTTTAATGCTGATTTTAAATATGTATAATTCAATTAGTTTCACTACACTTATTTAAAAGTTACGTGGCCTTACTTATTTTCTTTTATGGAACGTAATTCTTTTTGACAAGTCTTGTCAGTGCACCATTCGCGAAGTTTTATTTCGTCCCTGAGACAAAATTTTTGCAGGTAGCTCTGAAGTCACTTTAGATCAGAGCTTATTTCTTTTTTTGTGGGGGGGGGGAACTTACGAGTATTTAGGCTGAAAAAAAATTTGAATTTCTTTTCTATATAACAGTAGTAATTCCTATTTGTGACACACATAAGAGTGAAAACTTTGATGTTATTCACATCCTGATTAAAAAAAGGAGGAAACTGGTATTTCCATAGCAGGTCTTCACTCGTTTTATTTTTATTTATTATTTTTTTCCGTTATAACTATTTTATTCAAATATTAATCTGCTGGGGGCTACGCTTGTTCTACCTTTCTCCGTTTCCTGGTCCAAATTTTGGACTCCAAATTTTGCTTCTCTTCTTAATAATATTTGCAAGTTTTTCCGTCGTCTCTATAATGTGGTTTACAAGGCTCTGAATTCGAGCGCGGTTTTGTTGCCTGGTCAAATATCTCTAATCTTTGTTTCTCTTGATGTTTGGCCTTTTTGTTAAGTGATTTAGCTACTTGTGCTGCTGACGAAGGAACTTGTTGCTGTCCTTCTGGTTTCTTTACTTTTCTCCATAATTTCTCTCTTATGGAGGGTTTTCTTAGTGATGGCCCAGGTTTAGTGATATCGGTTTCTGTAGAAGAATTATCGGTGTCATATTCTGTTAGCTTGCGTCTGGTAGATGGCGTTTGTTTCAAAAGCCATTTTTGTGTTAAGACTGTAGGTGAGTCTAATGTATGAAAATCAGATAATTCATTGGTTCCTTCCAATTTTCTTCCTCTTTGGATTTCATCTTTGCTTATCACTTTTTAAACCATTATGTTGTGTTTGAGGCTCTTCATCGCTAGTATCCAATGAGCATCGAATATTTCCCTTTTCTCTTGTTTGTTGTGGAGAGTTTGTAGCGAAGACTGGGCTAAATACTCCTTCCACTCCTCCCAACCTTTGTGGTCATTAAAAAGGTCATGAAATTCATATGGTCTTCTGATATATACTGGTGAAATTGTTTCCTCTAGTTCTTCGTCTGAAAGAATAGGCTCTGATTTCCACGGTTTTGAAAAATATCCCTTTTCCATTCTATAATGGTGTATTACTTCTTCCTTTTCCTTATATTGATGCTTTAGAACATATGTTAAGTTATTTGGTAGAATTTTTACAATACTGTAGGGCCCATCCCATTTCAGTTTTAACTTTTTGTCCCTTCCAGGTTGGTTTTGTATACGTAAACCAAGTCTCCTAAACAGTAGTTTGTGTTATTTTTGCATGTTCGGTCATATTTTTTTTTTGTTCTGTTTTCGCATCTTCCAGATTGTCTTTAATTTGTTCCAGAGCTTTTTTCATTCGTTTCACCATTTCTTGCTCATAATGGTCTAGGTTATAATATATTCTATCATTTTGTATTTCATCCAAACAAATTCTTGGATCTCTTAGATGTTGTACATAAACGGCGTTTCTTTTAAAAAACGTGAAAAAACTGCATTTATTGCAAAGACTACGAATGGTAATTATTCATCCCAATTTTCATTTTCCTCTCTTACATATATCCCCAGCATGTAAGCTAATTCCCTATGTTTGTGTTCAACCTTTTCATTAGCGGCTGCCATATAATACGATGTAAACCATCGTTTCACACCCAGATATTCCGTAATTTTGTCTAATATTTGGCTCTAAAACATGGCCCATTGTCGCTAAGTAAAACTCTAAGAAAAATTCCGTGTTCCAAAAATAGGTGATTGACCAAAACTTTCGCAATGGTTTTTGTCTTTTCTTCTTTGATTGGAAAAGCGTATAAGTATGAGTTAAAATGGTCAGCTACGGGTAGTACACACCTGTTTCCTTTCCTGGAAACTGGTAAACTTCTTCCTGTTCCCCAAATGTGTATGGGGCGTTAAAAAGGTTGATCCGATAAACTTGCGTTAAGAGGAAGTTTAATTTACGCAATCTTACCTGAATTAGGTAAATTACGCCACTTTAGACTACTTTAGGGGGGGGGGTACTCTAAAAGTGCAATTTGGGTGACATTTTTGGAATAGAAAAGACGGGCCAGACACATGGACATCATAGAGTACATCATTTTGGCTATCTTGCAAAGGGGTTCGGTTAGGAAAACGAAACTTTCAGGGATGGATCTACATGCTAAGGTATGTCCTGGGCAGGTACTTTGAAGTACCTACCTCCACTCCTTCCCCCCTCTATATAATCGTAAATTACCGCACATTACTAGTTGTTTCAGCTCACATTTCATCCTATATTACTATCATAATTATAAATCACTGCATATCTTACACAACTTCAGCTTTTAACCTTCTTCATTAAAATATATTCCAAAATATTGTCATTTAATGATACATTTAACTTATTTACTATATAGCTGACATTGCTTATCGAACCCATTTGTGATGTCACAACTTTGCTTATCATAACCCCTTTAACAGTAGCATGCAGGTGCCATGGGGTAGAAGGCAACTCTGTGTTGATAAGCCATTTAAACTTTATTAATTAGTGAAAGGATTTGACAAGAGATAAACCAGTACAAAAATGCAAATTGTTTTTTGACGAAAAATTATGTTATGAGAAGAGGTTTTTATTTTTATAGGTTAATGCGCTCATGAAGGGAAGAGGTTTTTAAAATCCCCCTTCCCCCCAAACTTAAAATTTTCTAAAATTCTACTTTAGAAGCTTTTTAAATATTTCTAAAGCACTAATTTATAGAGGGCTACAAACATCAAAATTGATTTTAGAAGACAAGTTATCTCATGGGAAGATGTTTTTGAAATCGCCCTCCCCAAAACTCAAAAATGTCTAAAATTCTACTTAAGAAGCTTTTTTAAATATTTCTAAAGAACTAATAGATAGAGCGCTACAAATATCAGATTCGACTTCAGAGGACAAATTATGTTATGGGAAGATGTTTTTGAAATCCCCCTTCCCCCCAAACGCAAAATTTTCCAAAATTTTACTTTAGAAGCTTTTTTAAATATTTCTAAATCGCTTTCACATAGAGCGCTACAAACATAAGAATCGACTTTAGAGGACAAATTATGTCATGGAAAGATGTTTTTGAAATCCCCCTTTACCCCATACTCAAAATTTTCCAAAATTCTACTTTAGAGATTTTTTTAAATATTTCTAAAGCGCTAAGACATAGAGCGCTACAAACATCAGAATTGACTTTAGAAGACAAGTTATATCATGGGGAGATGCTTTTGAAATCCCCCTTCCCCCAAACTTCAATTTTTTTTAAATTTTACTCTAGAAGTTTTTTTAATATTTCCAAAGCACTATCAGATAGCGCTCTAAAAACATCAGAATCGACTTTAGACGCCAAATTAATTCTACAATAATTCCTCCTTCCCCCCAAACTCAAAATTTTTTTGAAATCTCCCTTCGCCCCAAATTCAAAATTTTCCAAAATTCTACTTTAGAAGCTTTTTTAAATATTTCTAAAACGCTAAAACATAGAGCGCTACAAACATCAGAATCGACTTTAGAGGACAAGTTATGTCATGGGAAGATGTTTTTGAAATCCTCTTCCTCCCAAACTCAAAATTTTCCAAAATTTTACTTTAGAAGCTTTTTTAAATATTTCTAAAGCGCTAAGACATAGACCGCTAAAAACATCAGAATCAACTTTAGAGGACCAATTATGTTATGGAAAAATGTTCTTGAAATCCCCCTTCCCCCCAAACTCAAAATTTTCCAAAATTCTACTTTAGAAGTTTTTTTTTAATATTTCTAAAGCGCTATGACATAGAGAGCTACAAACATCAGAATCAACTTTAGAGGACAATTTATGTCATGGGCAGATGTTTTTGAAATCCCCCTTCTCCTCAAACTCAAAATTTTCCAAAAATTTACTTTAGAAGCTTTTTTAAATATTTGTAAAGCGCTAAGACATAGGGCGTTACAAACATCAGAATCGGCTTTAGAGGACAAGTTATGTCATGGGAAGATGTTTTTGAAATCCCCCTTTGCCTTAAACTCAAATTTTTTGTAAACATCTCCCCATGACATAATTTATCCTCTAAAGTCGATTCTGATGTTTGTAGCGCTCTGTCTTAGCGCTTTAGAAATATTTAAAAAAGCCTCTAAAGTAGAATTTTGTAAAATTTTGAGTATGGGGCAAAGAGGGATTTCAAAAACATCTTCCAATGACATAAATTGTCCTCTAAAGTTGATTCTGATGTTTGTAGCACTCTATGTCTTAGCGCTTTAGAAATATTTAAAAACGCTTCTAAAGTAGAATCTTGGAAAATTTTGAGTTTTGGGGGAAGGGGATTTCAAGAACATCTTCCCATTACATAATTTGTCCTCTGAAGTTGATTCTGATGTTTGTAACGCTCTATGTCTTAGCACTTTAGAAATATTTAAAAAAGCTTCTTAAGTAAAACTTAGGAAAATTTTGAGTTTAGGGCGAAGGGGGATTTCAAAAACATATTCCCATGATAAAATTTTTCCTCTGAAGTCGATTCTGATATTTGTAGCGCTCTATGTCTTAGCGCTTTAGAAATATTTAAAAAGGCTTCTAAAGTAGAATTTTGGAAAATTTTGAGTTTGGGGCGAAGGGGGATTTCAAAAAAATTTTGAGTGTCAGGGGAAGGGGGAATTATTGTAGAATTTATTTGGCGTCTAAAGTCGATTCTGATGTTTTTAGCACGCTATCTGTTAGTGCTTTGGAAATATTTAAAAAGCTTCTAGAGTAGAATTTTAGAAAATTTTGAGTTTGGGGGAAGGGGGGTTTTAAAAACATCTCCCCATGACATAACTTGTCCTCTAAAGTCAATTCTCATGTTTGTAGCGCTCTATGTCTTAGCGCTTTAGAAATATTTAAAAAGGCCTCTAAAGTAGAATTTTGGAAAATTTTGAGTATGGGGCAAAGGGGGATTTCAAAAACATCTTTCCATGACATAAATTGTCCTCTAAAGTCGATTCTGATGTTTATAGCGCTCTATGTCTTAGCGCTTTAGAAATATTTAAAAAAAGCTTCTAAAGTAGAATTTTAATAAATTTTGAGTTTGGGGGGAAGAGGGATTTCAAGAACATCTTCCCATAACATAATTTGTCCTCTGAAAGTTGATTCTGATGTTTATAGCGCTCTATGTCTTAGCGCTGTAGAAATATTTAAAAAAGCTTCTAAAGTAAAATATCGGAAAATTTTGAGTTTGGGGGGAAGGGGGATTTCAAGAACATCTTCCCATAACATAATTTGTCCTGTGAAATCTTTTCTGATATTTTTAGCGCTCTATCTATTAGTGCTTTAGAAATATTTAAAAAGCTTCTTAAGTAGAATCTTAGACATTTTTAAGTTTTGGGAAGGGGGGATTTCAAAAACATCTTCCCATGAAATAACTTGTCTTCTAATGTAAATTCTGATGTTTGTAGCCTTCTATCAATTAGTGCTTTAGAAATATTTCAAAAAGCTTATAACGTAGAATTTTAGAAAATTTTTAGTTTGGGGGGAAGGGGGATTTCAAAAACCTCTTCCCTTCATAAGTGCATGGACCTACAAAAATAAAAACATCTTCTCATAACATAATTTGTCCTTTAAAAACAATTTGGATTTTTTTACTGGTCTATCTCTTGTCAAATCCTTTCCCTAATTAATAAAGTTTAATTGGCTTATCAACACAGAGTCGTCTTCTATCCCATGGGTCCTGCATGCTAGTGTTAAAGGGGTTATGATAGGCAAAGTTGTGACATCACAAACAGGTTCCAGAAGCAATGTCAGCTAGATGGTAAATAAGTTAAAGCGGTGACTGTTAAATGAAAATAGGATTTTGGAATATATTTTAATGAACAAGATTAAAAGCTGAAGTTGTGTAAGGTAAGCAGTGATTTATAATTATGATAGTAATATAGGATGAAATGTGAGCTAAAACACCTAGTAATGTGCAGTAATTTACCATTATATAGAGGGTAGGGGAGGAGTGGAGGTAGGTACTTCAAAGTACCTTCCCGGGACATACCTTAGCATGTAGATCCATCCCTGAAAGTTTCATTTTCCTAACCCAACCTCTTTCCAAGATAGCCAAAAGTAACTAAAGTAGAATTTTACCAAAAATTTATTTTTGAAATCAAGGAATGGGGGGAAATCCATGAGGCAGC
Source organism: Artemia sp. Qi Xiang Cuo (assembly GCF_049724085.1). Classification (NCBI taxonomy): domain Eukaryota; kingdom Metazoa; phylum Arthropoda; class Branchiopoda; order Anostraca; family Artemiidae; genus Artemia; species Artemia sp. Qi Xiang Cuo. The sequence goes on from NW_028300478.1 coordinate 215,242, forward strand.
TACCCCCCCCCCCCCCGTGATTGGTACCACTGGAAGTAGTTTCAATAGCAACAAAATCGTAGCACCATTCAATACTCTGGATTTTAGGGTCTTTGACCTCTGTAGGCTGGAATTCCTTTGGCACTTTCTTATGGGATAGCCTAGATCAAGCATAAAATAATTGCCTAATCTAGCTTAACGCAAAATTAACATACCACAGTCTAATTCAGATATTGAAAACAGTCAATTTTTTACTTGGAAACAGTAGATTTTTCTTAAAAACAGTCGGTTTCTTCTTGAAGATAGTTGTTTTTCTTAAAATCAGGCAAATTTTTGTCAACACAGTCGTTTTTTCTCAATAATAATCGTTTTTGTCTGCATAAAATAGTCAGTAAAAATGACCAGTCCGTCTATAAATACACCCCCCCACATTTTGGCTAATAACGGTTCTTACTACACCTAGGCTAATGAAATATAGTTACTACAAACCATCAATACCATAAGACAATCCTGTGAAATAATTCAAGTCTGTTTGGTCCTTATTGCTAACTTGAAAACACTTCGGCTGAGCTGACAGAGGTCATGAAGTCATGAGATGAACATAGAAACTCAAACTTCAGAGTTTCGTCAAACCCGCAAAAATAACTCAACCCCCTTCGAACACACTGGCCTCCCAGGGGACAAGCTGCCGACCGCCAACGGGTCATTAAATAAGGTCCGTAGTTGACTTCCGCGAAACGAGTCGGACACGTTTTTGAAATCCCCAGTTTATGCAACAAAGGCATTTGCGAAAGATAAGAAACTTAAAGTTGGACAAATCTTACATACGGGAACAAATGTGGTATAAAAAGTCATTTCGCGGCATAATCGCAGCGTGCGGCATGATCAAAATTTTATGCGGCATTTTTCTCAGAATCGCGACGTAATGCCGCGAAATGCGGCATAAGGGGCAACACAGACTGGCTGTCCCAAGTAGACTACAAGTCTCAGAACACTACAATAATATATAATAGGATACTTAGACACTTACAATGATTCGACAAGATTCCAAGGTATTTCTAAAACAACGGACCAGAGGTCAGTCCAGCATAAGGTTAGTATCAGTCTACCCCTTCCCATAAAATGCATCTTTTACACATTTTTTATCAACCACACCTTCCTTTACTCGACAGACGCAATAACTAGGAAGTGGTGATTTCTCAATTTCCCGTTGAGCAGAAACTTGGCAGGAAATGTTCCTTATCTTAATAAAAAGTAGTATTTCTAAACTTTGTATTTGCGTCTTAATACTTTTTTACTAAATTCATAATTAACTAAATTAGAAAGCTTTACCACATCATCCTGAAGTCGGAAATGAGCGGAGAACGGTTGGAGCGTAAATTGCTGATAATAATGATAATAATAATATAAGTGTACTTAAAAGCCAGCGGCCATATACACAAAACACTGAATAAAAACAAAAATAAACCACGCAATAACACTCAACAAATTTAAGTTGCTGCTTTCCGTTTTTTAAGTTGCATCTTTAACTGGGATAAGTCCAGATTGACTATTCACTCCCAATTTCTTAACATGCCAATACAATATTTTATTATGCCGTCTTCCTGCATCTTCTAGATCTTCAGCAATTTCATCCATGGCCTCCACTTCACACCTCCTTAATCCATATTTTAATGATGTCTCCACTTCTTGCTATATTTTCCCTTTGGCCTTATTCTGACTTACCTTTATTTTTCGTAAAAAGGGAACAAATAACACAAGAAACTGTTTGCTGATCCAATTTAAAACTTCAGAAGACCAACATGAACATTTGTAGAAGAAATATTATTTGGCTCTCTTATTGTAAATATGTATCAAAGCGTTACATAAAAAATCCTTACGGAAATTACCCAGAGGAGGGGGGGGGAAACCGAGGGCGGAGAGGGGTAAACCAAGATCTGGGAGGGGCAGTTGCCCCCTACCCCATATCAAAAAACCGTTATCGCCCCTTATTAAGTTGTTTTCCTTATGTTTTCTTTAATTATACGAACTTTCTTGTGTACTAATAACTGCACTAATTACTAATAAAGGAATACATATTTAGGATCACCAAAAAATTTGATTCTTTGATTGAATGTTATCAATAGTTAGGCTCTTACACTTTCATTATAGGGTCAAAATCTATTAGAAGGCAGTCAACAATGGGGCGAAACACATTTTTTCCATGGTTTTCCATATTCTGCTTTTGGTTTCCTTATTATTACTTTATAGTACCAAATTTTCAGGTCGACATGGCCTCCCCCTGATATAAAAGATTTTTTCATGGACATGTGGTTTGACTTGTCAAGCAACTTTGAAACTTTGATGTTGATATTGGGAATGTTAAAAAAAAAGTAAAACTTCGGCAATCAAAAATAAAAGAAATTAATTAAAAAAAAACTTTCCTGAAAAAATAACATTTTTTTTGGGGGGGAGGCAATTTTGTCCCCCCCCCCAAATTTGAAATTTAGTTTCTGCAAACTCTTTTGTCAAAACTAAGATAAGCCTGCACAATTCAAGTATCCAGAGAAACAGGTCAGTTTTCTTTAGTTTATCTTTGCCTTTATGGTAATATATGGAGGATTTTCACAATAGAACTAATCACTTTAGTATACTTATCAGCCATACCATACAAGGATAGAACCTTCACTAAAGCTTTTAGTGTAGGTTTTATCTGTTAATTATTATTCAATTATTAAATAACAATTATTAATCCAACAGTCTAATCTAAGAGCAAATTACTATGAACCAATTCGAGTGAACCCTAATCATACTGTTCAGGTATATAAATGTTGAAACGAAATAGCAAGAGCAAATAAATGAAGAGCCATCTACAAACCCAATTAGCAAACTATCGAAATAAACCAACTAGTTAGAAAGTTTTAACTTCCTTCTCATTTATTTATTAGCCTTCTGGGTAATTGTACTACCGAGGTACTTAAATTCTCTGACCTCTTCTATATCAGTGCCTTCGTATCGAATGTCAGCTGCAATGGTCGTCACAACTCCGTTTGACATACTTTTAATTTTATCAACATTAATCTTCAGACCCATTGGGGCAGCTTTCGCTGCTAGTTCATTTAGATTATGTTGAATGTCCTCTTGGTAGTGCGAGAGCAATACTTTCAGTGAAATAGCAGTTGTGTATTTGACGCTCGTGGCTTAGTTGTATGCCTCCTCTAAAGTGGCAAGCTCGAAGCACAAAATATATAAGTATTGTGAATTGTATAGGAGATAGTAAACATCCTTAACGTACACCGGACTCGACAGGGAACCACTCTGACAGTCCATTCTCCGTCTGGACTGCACAAACCTGTGTAGCATACAGGGTTTTAATCATATTCATAATTTTAGAGGCATTCCATACGCTAGGAGAATTTTCCACATTGCCTCTCGGTGCAGAGAGTCAAGTGCTTTCAAGAAGTCTATAAACACTTAAATAATCTGCACTTGCCATTCGTTCGATTCCTCCAGTAGAATACGTAAGCTAAATATCAGGTCGAAGCAAGATCAATTTGGGCGGAAACAATGTTGCTAATCCCTTAAAATTAAGTCCACTTGAGACTTAATTCTACCGAGTATAATCTGACATAGAACTTTACTTCCGACGTTGTCTGTGATGTAATACCTCTCCAGTTATCACATGATGTCTTTCGACCTTTCTTGAAGAGTTTCACGGTAGTGCATTTATTCCAGTCGGGAGGGACAGCCTCGTCGTCCCACACCCTAACAGGCAGCTTAAATAGTGGACCGGTGAGAGCTTTTTTCCAGTATTTCAACAGCTCCGGAGGGACTCCGTCGCATCCATCTGCTTTCCCATTTTTTAGCGACTTCAGGGCTATTATAACTTCCTGAAAAAGGATGGGGCCCGAATAGATATCCAAATTAAAAACAGGCGCCAGGGACCAACACTGGCTCACTGGGTATCGGCTGGTTCAGAATATCACAGTCTTGCAAAATCATTAACCTTGCAAAATAACATAAAATCAATGAAAATAGCGGCATTTTTATATTTTCATTTCATGTTTCACTTGTCAATTTTAATTTTCGATTAATTTTATTATTTATCGTCAGTTGCTTCTCTATTGTTTCTCTGAGAAGTGACTTTTATATTGTATATTCTATTCCCGTGATATGTGCTGTGGATAACAATTCTTATATTCGGTCTCATTATTTTTTTTCATTCTACTTTAATTGCAAATTTCCCTCCAATGTTTTATGTAGTTTTAATCCAAATCTTTGCTTCTCCATGTTGAGGATGTCTTGTTTCGATACCGGTGAAATGTTGGTGTGATTCTTTCGTTATTTTTCTTCCTGCTCCCTATTGACCCGTTATTTTTTCAAAATGTATTTTTTTTTGTGCCAGTTATATTTTAAAGCAGGAGCGTAATGTTGTCAAAATCTTGATGGGAGGAGAGCAAGTTGGAGTCGAATTTCCCAAGTCCAGTCAAAATGACCAAGTGAAAAGTGAAAAATGAGCCATATAGTGCCATAAAGGCAAAGGCACAACTAAAAAAACAATGAATGCTTCAATTATGTAGGCCTATCATAGTTTTGACGAGATTTTCTAAGATGCAAATTTTCAGCACGCGGAGGAAAACTGGGTTATAGGGGGGGGGGGGAGGCGCCCAAAAGTACCAAATTGATTTAAACCCCTGAATTTTGATCTTTTATTATTACGAGGTCATTATTGGTCCTAACCTAATTGCTACTCAAGAATTTTCATTATTTGATGAGCATTGTGAATAATTCTAAGTCGATTCCTAGGCAATTGATTTCCTCTGTCTCCCTTTGATATTCTTGAATTAATGGCTAAACTAATCAAGCTAAAATCATAAAATAAAAATTGGTAGTCCTAGTGCCATGGGCAATGTTAAAGACTGTAAATAAAAAAAAAAACACAATTTTTTTAAATGGCCTAAATTGCCAAATTCATAGTGCAAACTAAATGGAGAGCGCATGCTAACAAGATGCATATTTGAAACAAAAGTCGTCAGCTGATTATCACCTCTACTAGCATATTCTCAAAACTATAAGAAGGGTTCCTCGCAGTTCCCTTCAAAAAAAATTCCTACATTTTTTTTTTAAGAATAATAGATCTATTTTTATTTCACATTATCTGTTCAATTTTGTGGACAACATTGGGAAAAATACTTGAAAAGCCAAATAGTTGGCAAAATTTATTTTCCATCGATCTTCAAAAAGCCTTGTTAATCAATTATGACATGCATTTGATAAATTTTTGGGGCCAGGGCCCAACAAGGAGTTAAAGGCCAAAGGCTAATTAAATGTGTAAATATGGATGACAAAATATTCGGGTACAATTTAGTTAGTGTTGAGTGAATTCTTTTTTGGGGAATTATATTCATAATTTTACTCTTTAGCTTGTTCTGTTGCCCCCCAGGAGTGATACTGGGGCGCTTGCTCCCTCTAGCCCCCTCCCTTGGTACAACCCCATTAGTACACACACTCTAGTTAATAAGCGAATGTTGTAATTTCGACTGTTTTTCCACTTCCATTGACTAATGTAAAAGATTGATCAGTAACTTTTCATTTGCTTCAGTTTTAAAACATCAAATTAACATAAACACTGCTTATTTGATATTTTACCAAAAAAATTCAAATCATTTTCTAAAAAACATTGTGCACAATTAAGCAAAATATAATGCAGTAATGAAATAGAGATGCAATAACAATAAAATGCTATTAGACTATTTATATTAGATATACCCATACTAATAAAGTCTAATTATAGTAGACTCAAGATTACTACTATTTTACGGTAACATAGTCATAAACTTTTACTAAAAATTTTTGAATTGATGAATGCACCGAAGGTGGATATGCCTCTCTCGGTTAATCACTATAAATTGACTAAAGTTGTCTTTTATGCATATGCTTTACTGCGCAAATATTAAACTCGTGAATACTATAGTTGTGGGGAGTGAGATGGCGTGGCCTGTATATGTCGCTAAACTGTATAAGTTGAACTAAATACTAGGAGGTTTATAAAATAACAAATTAAATATATATATTTTTGACTAACACAAGTTTAATTTTCCCCCAAAAATTTCATTTTTACCCTATTTGGGGTAATTTACCCCGGTTCCCAAACCGTTCCTTTGGGGGGTGAAGTCTTACTGTTATTTGGCATATGTTTTGTTTCGTTTTAAGTTAGTTTTGGTTATCAATTCTTGGAGTTCTTTACCTTTCTTTGGAAAACTATTTTGAGGAAAAAGTTTTTTTAATTAATACTAAGAAACACTTATAGAATTATTTGTTAGCTTACGAAAATATTCAAAAGAAACAAACCAATGTAGCACATTTCTTCAGACTGCAGCACAGGACAAGAATATCGGCCCCTTTCGCTTTTGATTCGTCACTATAAAGTAGATTAAAAATAGTAAAAAAGAGGCTAAAAAAAGCTACCTGGGGCTAACCCAGCAGAACAAACCTGTTCTTGGTCTTGAGTGCAGAAAGAAACTCCTGGTGGAAAAAAGCGCTGCGTTGGTCTTGAAGGACAACTCTTAAGGTTCCAGAAATTACGCTGATGTACGTACAGTGGCGGATCCAGGGGGGCGAGGGAGGTGCGCTCCCCCCTCGCTTAGTCTCAAGTAGTTTTATTTACTTAATTAACGCAAGTTAGCGTTAATTAAACTTGTTCCTAACGCTAGTTTATCGGATCAACCTCTTTTGCCCCCCCCCTCTACAAAAATCCTGGATCCGCCGCTGTGTATGTATGTATTTCAACAGCAACAGGAGGGGAGGTTGGGTTGGAAAAATACATATTATGGTACATGCATGGACTTACTTTGCAATGAGTTTTCCATGTCTGTTAAAAACAACATTCACATTGTAATGAAATGATCCATCATTTGGGCAACCCATTTCTCGGGCAGTGCAAGGTTGAATTTCTCCAATGTTTGCTACCAAATACAATGCAGCACTTTTTGCTAGGCAGCTCAGCCTGTATACTACCTATATCGAAGAAAAAGAAGAAAAAATTGACCTCGCAAAATAGCAAGCAAGAAGCGACTTTTGTCTGAACACAACCCTTTCTGGAAAAGTTTTCATTAATATTGTAAAGAAAATGGTTGAACTGATTTCTGAAAATTTAATGTTCGATATTTCATTGGATCCTAAAAAGTTTTGTTCACCTTGCTTTATTAGAATTTCAGTAGTTTTGACACTGGGGTCGGCAGACCCCTGGGGGTGACTTATTTTTGGGCGAGGAGAGCACAAGGGTTGAAGGTGAAGGAGGAGGGTCTTGGGTTGTATTTTTATCATAGTTTATGAAATTCATGATTTTCCAAACTCACCATAGTGTTACTAACCAAAGGAGTTACTTGCCAAAGAAGTTACTCACCAAGTTTGTGTTATGTTTTTATTCGAATAAATTGAATTGAATTGAAAGGAGTTACTTGCCAGAGAAGCTACTCACCAAATGAGTTACTTGCTAAAGGAGTTACTCGCCAAAGGAGTATTTAACCAAAGGAGTATCTCGCCGAAGGAGATACTCGCCACAGGAGATGCTTGCCATGGAAATTACTTGCCAAAGAGGAGTCTATCAAATACCATGTGACAACGGCAATTGTGATGTCCCTAGAACCCACCAAAGTTTAGAAAAACGAACAACACAAAGATGACATAGCCAAGACCGTAAATTCTAATAGTGCTAATAATTCTTTTGATTCTTCTCTGAGTAGACATGTTTTTGGTAATCCCAATCATATAATACTTTTTGAAAAATCCTACCTCATTAGCAATGACATGAGTAATGTATAAAACAGGTTGTTCGGGAAGCAATGGACATTAAAGTCAAGTTAAATAATCGTATGTCTTTAAACAGGGATTTTGGGGAGTATTTAATCAATGCTTTATACACAAATTCAAATAAAAACAATTTGACAAATTACATTAAAAAACCAGCAGTCTATACCAGTGAACCTGTTGCTAAAGACCTTTGAGGTTAGCTATCAAAAAGAATAGAATAGTATCAAAAGTATGTTCTTGATAATTCTTATTTTACTTGAATGATCACCTTGTTTCATTTTACTTTATATATCAGTCCTAAATGAACTTCGTTGAAGTAATAATTTTGGGACTGTTTTATAGAATTTTTAATTTTAGTTTTAAATGTCAAATTTTAAAGCGGGTCATTTTATTTATTTATGTAAGTTTTGCTGAGGATGCTCCTCGGATATAAGATCGAAATATACATTTGAATTTTGAGCAAGTGTAACTGTCATCAAAACTTTCCCTATTGTTTTACTTGTTGTTTGTGTAGAGTTGTAGTTGTAATAGATCAAGTTGTAACTTTTAAGGACATTTTTTGGGAAGGGATGACTTGGACCTCAATTTTTGACTTGGGAGAAGGAAAAAGAAGGGCTATATGTATTTTATTTCAACCCTACTTAAAAGTTATGGAACATTAAGCTTTTGAGGGATAAGAATCTATTCAAAGGAAAGTGCTGATGTAAATTTGAGACATTACATGCATGTAATTTAAAAGAAAAGTATCCGAAATATCTCAAGAACGGCTTAAGAGAACTAGTGTAAATTTCCAGAGGGCACTGGGGGGCCAAGTTCAAATTCCGATTTGGATGAGAAGGCGAATGTAAATCTAAGACACTGTATGTATCCTGGCTATCAAAATAACACATCTACAGCTACTTCGGGAACCATTTGAGGATGACAGTAGAGTAGTACCTTATACTTTGGTTGGATTATGTTCCTTCCTGTGCTATTTGGGTGGATTATGTTCCTTCCTGTGCTATTTGGGTGGATTACGTTCCTTCGCACCTTTCCAGAGCATGTACCTATGGATTTGAATACTTTATGCTCCTTCCTGTGCTATTTGGGTGGATTACGTTCCTTGACACCTTTTCAGGGTATGTACTTATGGATTTGGGTGGATTATGTTCCTTCCTGTGCTATTTGGGGAGATTACGTTCCTTGACACTTTTTCAGGGCATGTATTTATGGATTTGGGTGGATTATGTTCCTTCCTATGCTATTCTATAGCGCTAAGTTCCTTCCTATGCTATTATAAGGGTTTATGTTCCCTCCCATGCTATTCTAAGGGTTTATAGTCCCTCCCATGCTATTCTATAGCACTATGTTCCTTCCTATGCTATTCTAAGGGCTTATGTTCCCTCCCATGCCATCTTATAGGGCTGCTTCTCTTCCTATATTTTTCTTTGGAACTTCTAAACGTGATTACACAGGTTTTGCTTGCCTTTCATTGGTCGCTTTCCAAACTATTGGGGATGCGCGTCCGGTCCCTAAGCATTGCAAAAAAGATAGCAGTATGAGCGGGGGATTCCCCACACAAAGTTGTTTCAACTCCAAGTTTTTCAACCAGACTGTTTTTGAGCCATTATCCATTTTTTAGGAGCCAATCAGAGACATCGGTTTTTAATATCAAATTTTTAGTATATCATAACGCTAGACCCATATTTTAAATTGACAACATTGTTCAAACATCACTTATGCATCGCATTTCAAAGGCTTTACTCACCTTTAAAAGGGGCTGTCCCCTCCTCAACGCCTCGCTCTTTACGCTAAAGTTTGATTCGTCTCACAAATTTATTTTTTAAAACAAAAAAAAACTTTAGCTTAAAGAGCGAAGCGTTGAGGAGGGGACAGCCCCTTTCATATACGAAATAATTTCTGTTCGTTTTAAGTTTTAATGTCGCTCCTTACTTTCAGTTTAAAAAACTTGTTTTTTTATTTAATATCAAGAAGAAGCCGAGAGAACTTGAAGAGCTAGGGTTGACGCGAAAGTCACAAAAATAATAGCAGTAGTGGTCATAAATTCAAACTACCTATTTTTTTCTCTGAATACTTGGAAGATAACAAAAGTTTTGTTACTATAGAATATGATTTCCATGTCTACTAGGTTGTAGGAGTTACACCAACTCATTTTGTGTGGCAAACTATAATGTTCTAAATGATTAGGTTCTTATTCTTAGAAATTTTTTAATGAAAAAAACCATTTAGGAGTTGGTTTTACTCTTTAAACGAATTAAATAGATATTAATTCACTTACAACAAAAATGACCACTCCAGAATAGTTTGCCAAAAATAATTGATCCTTCGGCCAGCTTAGAATAAACTTTATAAACACTACAATGATCAATATCCGATATATACCAGAATCAGACCAATTTCGTAATCTATATCATAAATTCCGCAGGAGTTAGGATATAGGACTTAAGACCCATAATAATATTTATATTAGTCGAGTATATATAGAATATTTGGGTGAAAAAAAATCGGATTACGGCACTTAATTATACACTAGATATTAATAATTACAATTTCAAAATTTCTCAAAATAATTGTCAGATAATGTAAAATATTTAACATAAGATAAAACCGTATTTTAATTAGCAAATGGATAAACAATAGCAGTAAAAACTTGACTTAGCTTATTGTTTGTCTATGAGGAAAAAGATTTAGTTACCATGGACACAAGTAGATATCATATTACAATTCGCTACCATGTACTGTTTGAATAAACTCCTATGCATTCTTCCAATTTAAATTCTGAAGGGCCAATTCAAATCAAACAGTTCGTGTTAACCACAGTATACAAATTATAGATATTATGATCGTCCCCTATCTCACCCATTATAAAAACCCGGACCGAGGTGCGAGTGCTCCAGAGAACGTAAAAACACAAGCGACGTTAGATCTTTTCCTGGGTAGACAAAGACAAGTCAGATTTCTATTGAACGCGAAACTTGGCTTCAACGTTGGAACACTAAATTTTAAAGAAACTAATTTTAACTTAATTTATTCCAACCCATATATGAAAATCGGTAATTAGTAGTGCAATGTTATTATTAGTTGTTTTTAGGAATTACAAGTAGGTTTCGAAGTCTCGAGTGGGTTTCAAAGGCATTTTGAGAAAGTTTCTGCCAAAATACGTGTGCCAGAGTAATTGGACCGCTGATGGCAGATCAAATGAGAGGAGCTGTTTGTACGTAGGACGAGGAGCAGTCTGTATATATATATATATATATATATATATATATATATATATATATATATATATATATATATATATATATATATATATATATATATATATATATAAATATTGGAAGAATGTATAGGACTTAATTCAAACAGTACATGGTAGCGAATTGTAATATAATATCTACTTGTGTCCATGGCAACTAAATCTTTTTCCTCATACACAAACAATAACCTAAGTCAAGTTTTTACTGCTATTGTTTATCCATTTGCTAATTAAAATGCGGTTTTAGCTTATGTTAAATAGTTTACATTATTTTGCAATTATTTTGAGAGATTTTGAAATTGTAATTATTGATATCTAGTGTATAATTAATTGCCGTAATCCGATTTTTTTTTTCACCCAAATATTCTATATAATCTCAACTAATATAAATATTATTAAGGTGTCTAAGTCCCATATCCCAAGACTAGCGAAATTTATGATATAGATTACGAAATTGGTCTGAATCTGGTATATATCGGATATTGATCATTGTAGTGTCTATAAAGTTTATTCTAAGCTGGCCGAAGGATCAATTATTTTTGACAAACTATTCTGGAGTGGTCATTTTTGTTGTAAATGAATTAATATCTATTTAATTCGTTAAAGAGTAAAACCAACTCCTAAATGGTTTTTTTCATAAAAAAATTTTATTTTTTTTAATTTCTAAGAATAAAAACCTAATCACTTAGAACATTATTTTTTGCCACACAAAGATGAGTTGGTGTACCTCCTACAACCTAGTAGAGATGGAAATCATATTTTATAGTAACAAAACTTTTGTTATCTTCCAAGTATTCAGAGAATAAAATAGGTAGTTTGAATTTAAGACCACTATTGCTATTATTTTTGTGACTTTCGCGTCAACCCTAGCACTTCAAGTTCTCTCGGCTTCTTCTTGATATTAAATAAAAAAAACATGTTTTTTAAACTGAAAGTAAGCGGCGACATTAAAACTTAAAACGAACAGAAATTATTTCGTATATGAAAGGGGCTGTCCCCTCCTCAACGCTTCGCTCTTTACGCTAAATTTTTTTTCTGTTTTAAAAAATAAATTTTTGAGACAGAATCAAACTTTAGCGTAAAGAGCGAGGCGTTCAGGAGGGGACAGCCTCTTTTAAAGGTGAGTAAAGCCTTTGAAATGCGATGCATTAGTGATGTTTGAACAATGTTGTCAATTTAAAATATGGGTCTAGCGTTATGATATACTAAAAAATTGATAATAAAAACCGATGTCTCTGATTGGCTCCTAAAAAACGGATGTTGGCTCAAAAACAGTCTGGTTGAAAATCTTGGAGTTGAAACAACTTTGTGTGGGGAATACTCCGCTCATACTGCTATATTTTTTGCAATGCTTAGGAACCGGTGGGGAATCCCCGCTCGTTTGGAAAGGTACCAATGAAAGGCAAGCAAAATGTTTTTAATCACGTGTAGAGGTTCCATAGAATAACATTGGAAGGAACATAGCGCTATAGAATATCATGGGAGGGAATATAAGCCCTTAGAATATCATAAGAAGGAACGTAGTGCTATAGAATAGCATGGGAGCAAATATAAGCCCTTATAATAACATGGGAGGGAACATAAGCCCTTATAATAGCATAAGAAGGAACATAGCGCTATAGAATGGCATAGCTGTGCTATTTGGGTGGATTATGTTCCTTCCTGTGCTATTTGGGTGGATTACGTTCCTTGGCACCTTTCCAGAGCATGTCCCTATGGATTTGCATACTTTATGTTCCTTCCTGTGCTATTTGGGTGGATTACGTTCCTTGACACCTTTTCAGGGTATGTACTTATGGATTTGGGTGGATTATGTTCCTTCCTGTGCTATTTGGGGAGATTACGTTTCTTGAAACCTTTTTAGGGTATGTACTTATGGATTTGGGTGGATTATGTTCCTTCCTATGCTATTCTATAGCGCTATGTTCCTTCCTATGCTATTATAAGGGTTTATGTTCCCTCCCATGCTATTATAAGGGTTTATGTTCCCTCCCATGCTATTCTATAGCACTACGTTCCTTCCTATGCTATTCTAAGGGTTTATGTTCCCTCCCATGCTATTCTATAGCGCTATGTTCCTTCCAATGTTATTCTATGGGACACGTGATTAAACACGTTTTGCTTGCCTTTCATTGGTACCTTTCCAAACTAGCGGGGATGCCCCACCGAATCCTAAACATTGCAAAAAAGATAGCAGTATGAGCGGGGGATTCCCCACACAAAGTTGTTTCAACTCCAAGTTTTTCAACCAGACTGTTTTTCGAGCCAATATCCATTTTTTAAGAACTAATCAGAGACATCGATGGATGCTTAATATACGATAACTCGACTGGTGATTGATTATAAATAAAAGGACTGATTTTCATTACAATTCATATTAGTAATTGAATTGAATTCAGAGAGAATAGTTTATTTGAGAGGATATTAGTAGAGAAAATGTGTGATGCATTTGCATTATCGGAGATTGATGTAAAAGTATCTTATATAAAGCTTTCAACCATACATTCAACCATACATTCACGCCTACATGAATATCCTCAAAAGTGTGATAGATATGAAGCGTACAAGAAAACCCACGCCTGAGACACTACAGTTACACGTGGACATTTTGAAAAGCCTGCAAGGTATGTAAATTTGTAAAAATATCAATCTTTGGAAATGGTTACCGATAACAAACATGTTTTCAACCAGATGGGTTTTTGAAAGCACATTTAGCTTGGGGTTTTTTATTTTTTTTTTTTTTTGTTTTTTGGCAATGGGCATTTTTTTCTGATAACAGGTACCATTCATTGCGATCATATCTCTAAAATAAGGGTTTTGTATTTGCGAATTTGATCCTATTAAGGTAGAAAAAAGGGTTTAGCATTTAAGAAAACTTCGATGTGGTCTGAATACTACAGAAGTGGTGTTTGAACAGGGTTTATCTTGGAATTTCCATTCTCTTAGTTTTGTTAAATAGTGGGTAAAATAGCAGAAAATACCACTCTGGTGTAGTTTTCAAAAAATGTGTATTGAGGGGGGAAGCTAACAGCCTCCCATTTCAGGTTTAGACCATAAACAATCGATTGGCTATCATAGAATTTCCATTCTTTTGATTTTGTTACCTAGTGGCGAAAATAGCAGAAAGTTCCGCCCTGGTGTAGTTTTTCAAAAGATGTCTATAGAGGAGAGAGCTAAAAGCCTCTCATTTCGGGCTTACACCATAGACAATCATTTGATTATCTTGTAATTTTCATTCTCTTGGTTTTGCTACTAAAAGGGTAAATTAGCAGAAAATACAACTTTGGTGTAAATTTTCAAGAGATGTGTATTGAGGGAGGGAGCTAACAGCCTCTTATTTCGGGCTTAGACCATAGACAATCGATTGGCCATCTTAGAATTTTCATTCTCTTGGTTTTGTTACTTAGTGGCAAAAATAGTAGAAAATACCGCTCTGGTGTAGTTTTTCAAAAGATGTGTATTGAGGGAGATAACAGCCTCCCATTTTGGGTTTAGACCAGAAGCAATCGATTGGCTATCTTAAAATTTTCATTCTCTTGGTTTTGTTACTTAGTGGCAAATCTCAAAAACTCCTGTGGTCTTGATTTCACCTCTTAACTTTTACAGCGAGGCATTCAAAAGTCGTTCTTTTCCATGCTATTAAAAAAGTATACCATATTAGCATCTTTGACCAATGAAAAATCTCAAAAAATCCTCTGGTCTTGATTTCACCTCTTAACTTAAACAGCGAGGCATTCAAAATTCGTTCTTTTCCATGCTATTAAAAAAATGTACCATTTTTGCATCTTTGAGAAATGAAAAATCAAAAAAAAAACTTCTCTGGTCTTGATTTCACCTCCTAACTTAAACAGCGAGGCATTCAATAGTCGTTCTTTTCCATGCTATTAAAAAAAAATGTACCATTGTTGCATCTCTGGCCAATGAAAAATCTAAGAATCTCCTCTGGTCTTGATTTCACCTCTTAACTTAAACAGCGAGGCATTTAAAAGTCGTTCTTTTCCATGATTTTCTGCCATTTTTACCACTAAGTTACAAAACCAAGAGAATGAAGATCATAAGATAGCCAATTGATTGTTGATGGTCTAAACCCTAAATAAGAGGCTTTTAGCTCCCTCCTCCATACACATCTTTTGAAAAACTACACCAGAGCGGTATTTTCTGCCGTTTTTGCCACTAAGTAACAAAACTAAGAGAATGGAAATTCCAAGATAGCCAATCGATTGTATATGGTCTAAGCCCGAAATAAGAGGCTGTTAGCTCCCTCCCTCAATACACATCTTTTGAAAAACTATACCAGAGCGGTATTTTCTGCCAATTTTGCCACTAAGTAACAAAACCAAGAGAATGTAAATTCTAAGATAG
Organism: Artemia sp. Qi Xiang Cuo; assembly: GCF_049724085.1. Classification (NCBI taxonomy): domain Eukaryota; kingdom Metazoa; phylum Arthropoda; class Branchiopoda; order Anostraca; family Artemiidae; genus Artemia; species Artemia sp. Qi Xiang Cuo. Next base: position 230,630 of record NW_028300478.1, read on the forward strand.
CCAATCGATTGTCTATGGTCTAATCCCGAAATAAGAGGCTGTTAGCTCCCTCCCTCAATACACATCTTTTGAAAAACTATACCAGAGCGGTATTTTCTGCCATTTTTGCCACTAAGTAACAAAACCAAGAAAATGAAAATTCAAAGATAACCAATCGACTGTTTATGGTCTAAGCCCGAAATGAAAGGGTTTTAGCTCCCTCCTCCATATACATCTTTTGAAAAACTACACCAGAGCGGTATTTTCTGCCATTTTTGCCACTAAGTAACAAAACCAAGAGAATGGAAATTCCAAGATAGCCAATCGAATGTCTATGGTCTAAGCCCAAAATAAGAGGCTGTTAGCTCCCTCCCTCAATACACATCTCTTGAAAAACTACACCAGAGTGGTTTTTTCTGCTATTTACCCACATGGTAACAAAACCAAGAGAATGAAAATTCTAAGATAATCAATCGATTGTCTATGGTCTAAGCCCGAAATGAGAGGGTTTTAGCTCTCTCCTCCATATAAATCTTTTGAAAAACTACACTAGAGTGGTATTTTCTGCTATTTTTGCCACTAAGTAACAAAACCAAGAGAATGGAAATTCCATGATAGCAAATCGTTTGTGTAAGGTCTAAACCCGAACTGGGAGGCTGTTAGCTCCCCCCCCCTCCATGCAAATCTTTTGAAAAACTACACCCGAGTGGTATTTTCTGCTATTTTACCCACTATTTAACAAAACTAAGAGAATGGAAATTCCAAGATAAACCCTGTTCAAACACCACTTGTGAAAATTTTTGTTTACCCTGGTAACCGAGATTTTCTTCATGAAAGTGTAAAACAACCCCACAAATTTGCAAGAAAATCATAATTTTGCTACGACAAACTAATCCCTTTAAAATTTTGAAATAAGTAAAGTTACCTCATCAATAGTTTCTTGTGGAAAATTGTAAAAAGGCACGTGATTCAAATCAATATTTGGGATTCTTTGTAAAAATTCTTTAGCTCGAGTCCGGTTTGACGGAACTTGCAATTTCGTTATTCCATATTCAGGGAAGACTAGTATATCCATATCCTGAAAAATTAAATCCAAATCTGAAATAAAAAATTGCACTACTATTCCATGACGTTTCGTTTAAGATTACAAGGAGAGGAAAGAGAATCTAGTCAGATTTGGCAAGATCAGTAATGTATAGCCATTGTTCATTCACAAATTTATTGGTTTAAATTATTTTCTATAATTTTCGTACGAACTGCATATGAGTCCATACCGTTAATATTTTTTTTTAGTATAAAAAATCAAAATAAAAAGGTTTGTACCCTGGACCCGTCTTAGTTCTATTCATCGCAGAAGACAACGATTTTATAAGATTTTTCTTTCGGTTTTTACAAAATCACGACGTTTTGAGGACAGTATCATATTTTAGTCAGTGTTTCCACAATGAACCGTGAAAGTAAATAAGCAAAACTAACTGATAAGCTTGATAATTGTTTATGTCCTTAGAAATTCAAAGATTAACAATCCTCTGATTCCCGAAAAATCGACGCCCTCAAAGGAAAATTAGGTAAAGCTTCCTAACTGTTTGTATGCTGTCATATGTTTTAACGTTATTTTTACGGATTTCTTTTACCTATGTTTCTTATTTTTGCCTTTTATGATGTCTTTTTCTGAAAAGTACTGTAAACGGAACAAACAAGCTCCCTGTAATGAATATATGGTTTGCCAAGTCTTAATCTTTCGTGTTATTTGTAGGGAACCCGTGGCCCTCTCATCCACCTTCTTGCTGATCTCTTATCTTCTTCCAATTTGTTTAGACAGTTTCTAAAGTGCTACAAATGGCACAAATTTCAACACTCGAGACTTATTTAAAATAGTCTTGAGTGTTGGGTATCTATAATGTACGAACACAAAGTGGGGATGAGATTGAATTATACAAATGAAGAAATCCAACTCCATTTTTGTTATTCTTTCATGGCTAAAAATAGCATAAAATAACAAAATCATACGATCATACAGTATGGGCTAACTAGCATCATGGATTGGCCACCATTACGGTTTCTATAGCCAAGAAACTGCGATATGCTTACTTATTTTTGGCTTCAGGTGGCTTTGTGTTGCGATGAATTTGTACTTACAATTGTAGTATTACTAAGAAACAAAAAAAGAAGAAATGCGAACGTAAAGTTTAAAACTGGATTAGTGGAAGTTCATTTCTCTTAATACACTCGCAATGTTCAAACTTCTGGTTTTTCCCTCTGCTTTTTAAGGCGAAGAAATTGCCTTTAAAAGTAATAAAAAGGTAATGTTTGAGCAAAAATTTGTGTGTGTTTATTCTGTAGGTAAATAAATTCAACTCACTTCAAAGTAAAAATATGGGTTCTTATTTTTGTATTATCTTTTAAACTCAAAAAGACTAATTATCTTCCGCTGTTTTCAGTAATAATTCCAATATTCATATGAATTTCAGTTAAACATGCTACTTTAAATGGTACCAGAGTCAAACTTATTTGATATTAAATAAAAAAAACAAGTTTTTTTAACTGAAAGTATGAAACGACGTTAAAACTTAAAACGAACAGAAATTATTCCATGTATGAAAGGGGTTGTCCCCTCCTCAACGCCTCGCTCTTTACGCTAAAGTTTTTTATTGTTTAAAAAAAATAAGAGTTGTGATAAGTCAAACTATAGCGTAAAGAGTGAGGCGTTGAGGAGGGGACAGCCCCTTTCATATACGGAATAATGTCTGCTCGTTTTAAGTTTTAACGTCGTTCCTTACTTTCAGTTAAAAAACTTGTTTTTTTCTTTAATTTTTGAATGTTTTGGAATTAATGCAGGTTTTGATTTTGGCTCACCGTACATGAATAATTAAAACAAAATTTTCATACTAATTTTACGCGTACTTTTATTTGGTTAAATGGCTTTCTCGAAACTTGTTTAATTTTATTTACGAACGTTTTTATTAGTAATAAATATACGTAACACACGAATTAACTTACGTAACGAACTTCTATAATCATATATTTTTAATAAGTATATTAAGGGGCTTGCCTACTAGTCAATTCCTCACTCTTTAAGCTAAAGCTAGAATTTCGTTCCAATTCCTTAAAAATAACACTTTAATCACAAAGGCCGTTATTTAGAATAAATAGCTCTTATGAAAGCACTAACAAATATTCGGCTTAAAGAGCGAGGTACTGACTAGGGGGTGATCCCAATCATACAAGTAATATTCTTTGTTTGTTTTAAGTTTTGATGTTACTCCTTATTTTCAGTTGGAAAACTTGTGTTTTGTATATTGTGGTAAGGTGCTATTTATGTTATTTAGGATGATGTTGTTGTAGATTCCTTTATTTCTCCCTTTATAGGGGAGGTAAACT